>NW_026067977.1:599627-604035 GCF_014885135.2 Alexandromys fortis | reverse complement strand
TTTTTTTTTCAATAAAAAATTATATTAAAAAAATATATCAATACTTAATTTTAAGTAGGGTGGTACTTAGAACCTACAAAATAAAGATTTTTCTTAGAGTAATTTGGCAGTTTGAGTATGAATGGCTGCCATGGGCTCAAATGTTTGAGTACCTGGTTCCCAGTTGGTGAAACTGTTTGGGAAGGATTAGGAGGAATGGCCCTGTTGGAGAAGGTGTGTCAGTAGGTGTGGGCTTTGAGATTTCAGAAGTCATCCCAGTGTTCTCTCTCAGACTCCCACTGGCAGATCAAGATCTGAACTCTCAGCTGTTCTTACCACTGTGCCTTTGCTCCACCATCGTGGACTCTAATTCTCTGAAACCATAAGTCGAATTAAATGCTTTCTTTTCTGAGGTTAGGTTATCAAAATTTACTAGAAATTACAAAATTATATGGGAATTCAGAAAAGGAATAATAGAAAGATAGAGTATTTAAAATGGATTCTGGTCATAGATCATAAAAAAAATCGGAATTCTTACTATTCCCATTGTGGGAACAGTAATTGTTGATTCTGGTTCACAAATACTAATTTGAGACCTCTGCTCTCTCTTTCAAGCCTATGAAGTCAGGAGTGTTTCCACTTGTCTTCTGTGTGTTTCCTTTAGGGACCTGATGGGAAGGACACATGACCAAAGGCAGAAAATAGAGTTTCTGAGACTCCTGGGCAAGTGTTGGCTGCATAAATTTGCAAAATGTTTGCAGAGCGGGAGATGATGACTTGAGATGTCCAATAGCAAGATAACAACTCTCCGGTCAGACAGCAATTCAACAAAACACTTTTCCTGTCTATCTGTCTGTTTTCTGAAGTTAGGAACACTTGAAAAGCTAACAGCCACAGTTTCTTGTCTTCTCAGAGTTCACAAAACAAGAAATGCTTGCACATCAGAGCCACCTATGAGAACGAAGCAAACAACGGGCGCCGAGAGAAAATAGCTAACAGATATCATATTCCTCTGACACTGGCACTTTGCTTGAGTGGAATGAAGGAGGCATTTTCTGACTGGATATTCCTATGCGAATCATGTAGTTGCTGGCCTACTTTCTCAGCCTTAACAGTGCTTTGCCTATATTGAAAATCCCTTCAGGAGTCCTGTATGGCAGTAGCTGTGTGCCATCACGCTGCATCTTCCTGGTTTAACAAAACTTCAAGAGTGGGAATACCAGTTTCCTTACTGCTCAGTCTCCTCTGGCGAGGTGACACTGGGAGGGTCATAAGAGCTTCTCTGGTAGCACTCACTGCCTTCCTTGTGGAATGCAGCTTAAACCGTTCTCTTGAAAGCAAGAAAATCAAAAGGGAGAACCTTCCAGGCTCTCGGAGAAAGTTAAAGGACGAGAGCCTTAGAAGCAGGACTAGGATAGCATTGAGCTACTATGAAGATTTGCCTATAATCAGTGGAGAGAAAGAAAGGCAGGAGACACTCTAATGTGATGATTGCATGGTGCCATGGAGTAATTAAGTTTGATTCTTGTAGACTGTCAGGTCAATGGGGAGTCCTAACGTTCAGCCTAAACAATGCTCTTTAAATAACAGTTGTGCATTAAATATTTGCTGTGATGATGATTATGGTAGTGGCAGCGGTGGTGGCGATGAATTTGAGGAAATCAGGTGATGTGCCCTAGTGATAAATGTGACTGATGCTTGGAGGCCATTAAAGAAACAAACATTTATTTCAACGCATTTTTTAAGGCAAGTATGTAGGTCTTTTAAAATGTAAAGTCGAGCTGGTTCAGAAAAAGTCAGAACTAAAAGTGTACCATAAGACAGCTGTAGTGATGACGATGTGTACATACATTCTTCAGCTTTGCCGTCAACTCTCTGAAGATGGCTTCTCCCAACACCCCACCCATCACCCTGCCCCATTCTAAGGAGCTCCCAATATATATATACACACCCTCTGACCCTCAACATCAACTCTGGAGCAAAGTCTCCTCTGCAGGACGTACTGAAGCACCCAGCATCTACTTGAAGCCTCAGCTTAATCTTTCGGTTCATCTGGGTTCACAGGTGTAACATATATAGTATGATGTGGACAACACTCTGGCTGGCAGTGCTCTTGGGGAAGACCACAATGGGAGCGTGACTGAAAGACTTGGGAAATGGCGTCGCTGAAGGTGGAGGGCATGGGACGCGTGCAGAAAAGATTCTTGGATCTTGACAGCAATACAACAGAACTTTGGATTTCAAATCATTAGAAAATCTTGTATCACAAATATGCAGCTTTAAAATATTTTGAAATCTCAAAATCTAATATACCAGGGAATACGACAATAATGTAGACAGCACACTCAATATACAAAAGGAGAGACTCTTCTATCTTGCTATCTTGTTTAATGAGAGTTGTTCAAAGCTTAAATAGGCTAAAAGATCTATTTGTGTGGGAGCTAGTAATGGGACTAAAGGAGAGGGGAAAGACAGAAGAAGAAGGAGGAGGAGGTGGGAGTAGAGGAGGAGGAGGAGGAGGAGGAGGAGGAGGAGGAGGAGGAGGAGGTCACTGGTTTTTATCATAATCCGAGACTCCAGGGAGCTGACACATCAGAAGAAAGACCAGAAAAAATGGTAGAATTATTAAAGCAGATTCACCTAAAACTACTGGGAGGATCTGAAGTTAAGGATGTTTTATAACCTATTAATTTATGCTGAAACAAGTATCTATCAATGAGCTAGCCCATTTGAAGAGGGGGATTTATCTCCATGGTTTGCCAAATATCATAGGAGAATAGTTATTACTGAAACAAAAACAGCTTCCTCAAGACTTTCTAAGGTTACATAAGAAAATAAAGAGGTCCACCCAGTTAGAATAGAACACCACCAAGACACAAATTTACACACGCAGTCCTCAACCTGATAACACAGCTTAATTTTCTTCTTATTTTAACCTTTGTTTTTGTTTGTTTGTTTGTCTTATTGGTTGGTTGGTTGGTTTGTTGTTGTTTCCCCTGCTGCCTCTTGTTATTGTTATTGTTGTGGTAGTGATGATGGTGGTGGTGACGGTGGCGCTGGGGGGGGGGTGTCAAATCCACCACTCACTACCAACACTCTACCTATGAGCCTACACACCTGGACTTTTGAGTAGGCTCTTTCCCTGTGCAAGTAAAGTCCTTTCTCTGTTTAACCACCAGAGTGTCTGACTCTCAGAACGCAGCATATCTCTAAGCCAGTGGCATGCCCATTCTGAGGGCTGTACTAGTTTCTGACCTGTGGTCTAAAGAAGAGTCTGAGAGAGCAATTAAGAACACATTTGTTACTGTGTATGACATTAGTCTTAACCACCCTGCAAGAGAACAAATACTGTTGGTTCCAGGCATCTGCAAACCCATAAACACCAGCCTGCCAGGATGCTTTTCCTGGCTAACTAGGAAGCTCTACAGTTTTCAGATTTATACCTCAAATGTGCCCAGCAGTGATATTGCCTCTAGCGATGCTCTGTGGTACCCTACTTACTAATTAGTCCTGGAAACTGAGCCTAAGTGCTGCTGTCTTTCCTCTGTGACCCTGGGACTGCTGTCCCTCTGGTTCTTCAGCTGTCCCCAAGCATATGTTCTGTGGTTTGTGAATCTGAGTCTAACATCACAGCAATGTGTGAAGTAGAGAAGAAAACGCAATGGGTGCATTGTTTTTATGAAGTTACTAGTGTTCGGGTGATTACTCATAACTGATTGTGGGAAAGCAAAGGCCACCCAGGGTTCCGCCGTCTGCTTTCAGTCTCCACCTCTAGTTGCTAAATTTAGCTTTCTCCTCACCCTGTCTCGGGGACATGTTTTCTATATGCCTGATAGCATGCCTCCTCAACTTTCCTCATTTCTCTGGGTATATTGTGCTATGGGTTAGAAACAGAGTGAAGAGTAAAGTTACGGAAACCCATCTGTTTAAGCTTGCTATCACTTTGTGATGTCTTGTTTCCATCCCCTCTTGGGTTAACACTCGATTCCATTTCCTGTTTTTGCCTCTCTGGATGCCACCATTCTCTTTGGAGTCAGAACCCAGCTCAGTTCTCTTCTCTGTTCAGTCCTCACGCAACTTAGTGGAGCAGACCCTGATCTCAAGCACTCGGAGATCTTGTTGGAGGCAGGTGGATCACACACATGTCAGTGGAGTTTCCTCCCCGAATGCAGGCTTATGGATGTTCGCAAACCTCCCCTCCTGGGTGACTCTTCACCCTCATCCTGAAAGTTAGCCTGTGTTTGCTTTACTTCTTTTGACTTTTTCTAAAATTACAAGCAATTCTGAAGGTAGACCAATGCCCAGAATCCCATTCAATCCCAGTTTAGTGTAGCCTTCATCTAAATATTCTTCTGATATGGGCATGCAGATGGCATTTGCTGGAAATCTGAACAATCACCTGCACATCAACAAACAACCCCCCCAAAAT
>NW_026067977.1:590300-599583 GCF_014885135.2 Alexandromys fortis | reverse complement strand
ATATTTGCAGTCTAAAATACTAACTTCTTTTTTTTCCCTTTTCAGCAACCTACTAAAGTAAAGTGTGAAGGGGAAATTAGGTAATTTAAGCAGTAACAAGTGCCTTTTCAATTGAATCCATGGGAAAAAGTCAAAGACTCACAAGTTGGGTTGATTTTTTTACCTCTGCACAAAATAGGGGCCTGCCAACAGAAGTGTGACTTGAGAGTTTCCAGAAGAACTACTTGCCTAAGATCCAAATCTCCCTCAGTAATCGGCTTGAGCGCTCTCAACACCGGCTTGAGAGCTTGCGTTCTTCTTTAAAGAAAACATTATGAAGTGCAAGATGCCTCTTAAAAATGCCAATGATCCTGGACGACGAATGCATTGCAAACTGCTGAACATTAATATATACACGCATATATTTAAATGGACCTGAGGAGCAGATTGAAGTCAATGAGATGGCACTGAGGAAACAATGAGATTTTGATAAGCATAAGAGGAGCTGAAAATCTAAATCCAGATGAAGGGAACCATGCTAGCTCTGGACAGCAAGGGTGGGGAGACTATAAAAAACCTGACTGATGAGGAAAATATGTGAAAAAAAAGTAGTGAAAAGAGGTAGTAAGGAAAACCACAGAGATGAAAATACATACTTTGCGATTTTCCAGACTCTGGAAAAGTAGTATTCTCCACAGCTTTCTCTGTCTCCCATCACTGAGCCTCTGAGACCTTCCAAGTGAAGAACACTCCTTAGATTCCTCTTAATGCTCTGATTAAATCCAGATTAGCACAGTGCCTGGCACGTAGTAAGCACTCAATAAATATGTGATTTATTGATATCCACTCTCCTTTCGGCTTACAAGTCCTGCACCCGACACCGCACCTCAAAGGGCTCTGCAGATGAAGGAAACTACCCATGTTGAGTGTAAAGACACAGTTATTACCCAAGAGTTAATACAACAGCCCACCAGATAGATGAACATGGTGGGACCAGATACCTTCAGTTAAGTGAGATGAGTAAAAAATTAATATTATCTTACCTGAGAATAATTATCAAGAGACTATTCTGGCATAGGTGTTTGAGCTCAGAATACAAACGCAGTTGGGCAGTTGGATAATCCTATGCCACAGATGTAAGACACCAACTAACACAGAATTACAATCATCTAGGAATATAAGTGAATCAAACAGGTGAGCAACCAAGCCTGGACTCTTAAAAATCGTCCTCCTGTTCCATAGCCTAGCTTCAATGAACCGGACCAAGAATTAGTAAATCCCAGTTGATCACAAATAGAAGGGCCTAGAAAGAATGTTGTGGTCCTTCCATATGCAATGGTGTTATCCGTGTGCCTTTCTTTTTAATGGTCCATTTCGTTTTAATGGTGCAAATGAGTCTATTAGTGAGTAAAACAAGACTGTTCTGGGCACAGAGTCACCCAATTCAGACCTAATGTTCCTACCAGAACTGAATATGTCACATCTGTGGAGGCAATGAGAAGCCCACAGCTCCACTCTGTGTGGGCAACTCACTCTGCCTATGAGTTAGCCAAGAGTAGACAGGGAAGAAACATGGACACCAGTAAGGAACAGCACTGTCCGAAGCCAGGAAAGATGTCATGATGGCTTCAACTCAAAAGGCACAACAGAAGTGAGAAGAACTCCAGACAGAGCCCAAACTGAAACCCAATACTGTGTTAGATCTTTTAAAGTGAGCTACATATAGAGTAGGTAATGATGATGATATTTTTGTCTTTTGTCCTGACAAAGTGATTTTAAAAAAAATGATGATATTTGTTGAAATGCAAGGTTTACAGGGAGGGCTGAACTCATCACATTTGAATATCTTTTACTTATAATCAGAGATGCCAAGTGAACAAAGGGATGTCTACCTTTAGTTTTTGACATGTTTAGAATGGTGTTATTAGGCTTCAACAGCATTTAAATAGTGTTGAAAATCATGGTCAGATGACAGTTCTTAGGGGAAAAATGTTGTGAAAAATGTGACAGACAGGAATCCTAGCCAAAGGACACATCTGTAAAGGTCTTGGTTGCATTGAAGGAGCTACTAGAAGGTGGTTAGAAGAAGCAATGGGAGCCTCCTCATCCACAAAGGGCCAGGCTGACATGATTACTTCCAAAGACAGAAAGTTGGATTAAAATCACTTCTTTATCTAAATGTTTTGTTATTTAAACTTGAAGAAAATCAAATATTATTCTGTAATCCTTGGGCTGGCTTTAGTCATTTTAATCCAAGGTCACTTAGTCATTCTAATTCACACTTCCAAGGTACTGATTTGTTCTGTTCTGTTCTGTTCTGTTCTGTTTTGACTCAGACTGGCCTCAAAATTGTGATCCTCCTGTCTCAGCCTCCCAAGTGCCAGGATCACAGGAATAGACCACAATGCCTGATTTTTCAATGTTTTCTTTAAATTCAACTTTTCTCTAAAAAGAAAACTCTCAGAGCTAAACTGGATTCTCTTGGTGTAGATCCAGACTTGCCAAGATCCAAATGTTAATATGTTCATTATAAGATTAATTTAACTAGAGTAAATAAAGAACACTTTTTTAAAAACTTATTATTTTGTGCAAATGATATTAGGGGAGGTGTGTATATTGAGATCAGAGTGAAACTTTTGGGAATTGGGGTCATTTTTTCATATCCTTATGTGGATTCTAAGGATCCAACTTATACTGTGGAATTAAACTCTGGTTGTCAAACTGACTTAGTGAGCATTTTACTACTCAGTCATCTTGCCAGGGCCCAAACTTTTAACTAGGTATCTTATTTTCAACAGAAGCTTAATCCTAAGAATTGGTTCTTACTTTCCTATGTATAAAAATGCCTTGCACTCATAAATACATTTTGTTATTATTTTATTGTATGGGTGTTTAGCCTGTACGTATGTCTTGTGCCACAAACAAGCCTGGTGACTTCAGAGGCAAAAGAGGGAGACGATTCCCTGGTGCTGGAGTTTCAGAAGATGGTGAACCTCCACGTGGGTGCAAGGAACTGAACCTTGTGGTGATATTTTGTTTGTGCTTTGACAAATAAATTTTGCCTGAATATCAGAGTACCAAGGTAGCCACACTAGTTAGCGATAGAGGCCAGACAGTGGTAGCACACACCTTTAATCCCAGCACTCCAGAGAAAGAGGCAGATGGATCTCTGTGAGTTCAAGGTTACCCAGGGCTACACAAGATTGAATCAATCTAAAAGCGAAGCAGAGCCAAGCAGTGGTGGCTCACACCTTTACTTCCAGCACTAGAGAGGTGGAGACAGAAAGTGATATGGCTGGGCAGAGAGAAAAATATAAGGTGGAAGGAGCCAGGAGCTCGGTATTCAGCCTAAAATTTCGTAGAGATGTCATTCAGTCTGAGGACTCATAGAGACAGGATCCCTCATTTGATCTGAGGATTTCTTAAAGGCAAGAACTAGTGGCTGGCTGCTCTGCTTCTCTGATTTCTCAACTTTCACCCCCTAATATCTGATTTTGGGTTTTTATTATTAACGTCATTTAGAATTCAAACAACAGAACCTGAATCCTCTGGACAAGTAGCTAGTGCTCTTTCTTGTTGGATGTAACTCCAGTTCCTCATGTATCCATTTCTGAGGAATTGCAGTGGATGGAATGGTTGTCTTGGATACATGGAAAAATATTAACTTCCATGAGATACTGTTTGAAATGGATGAATATAGAGGCCTAAATGTATAGACTTATGATTATATTTGAGAAGGATGAAAGAGTTAAATACATTATACAAATTATGATTCACATGTTCTAAGTGTAATGAAATTGAGGAATTCCATGACCTTATCTGTAACCTTTCTTTAATGGTTTTGGTGCACACACTGTAGGAGTAAGTGGGTAGAGATCATCTCCTGTCTCGGGAGGGTTTTTTTCCCCTACTCTCCTCCAAGAATGGTGTAGGCAGACAGGAAATGGAAAAATAATGGGGACTCTATTTGCCTCATGGTAATAACTATTGGAATGGAAACTAACTCAGAGACTTCAGTGGCAAAAGGATGCCAATGAGAGATCAGGCATGTTCCAACTTTAAGTCCTTGGCAAACTCTGGGTGCCAGTTGGGAGAAGTTCCCTGTAGAGCAAGACTTCAGGTCTCCAAAAGACATGGAAGTGATCAGGTCTCAAAGGCAGGAGTAACAGGTCTCTTATGACTGAAGCAAGAATGATTCTCTCTACCTGTAGTCACTGGTTGAGCCATAAAGGCTGGCTCCAAAGAACAACCTGTCCAGGTCTTAAATGTAAGGAACCTTCTCCACCTCAGGTGAACTCCCTGCCAGAGACAAAAGCCTCGGGATCTAGGAACTGGTGAATATCCAGCTCCAGACAACTCCCTGTCCTGGCTAGAAGTCTCAGGAGAATCTAAATATGTTGCAAAATCAGTTGAGTTCTGATTGGATGAACATGACCATGCACATACTACTACCCTGCATGCATACCCATAACTTAAAAAATAAAGTAAATGTTTAAAAAAGAAACAGTAGCACACTGCGCACACACAGCAGAAGGTCAGTAAGAACAAAGACACTGGTTGGTAGAAGAGAGATTTTAGAGGCCACACAATGATCTGTGTAGGTCATCCTCTGTATATAGCTGATCTTTGAAGACTGCAAGAAGTGACAGGGATTTGTTTTTTTATGGTGTTTATGCTTCAACACAAAAGAATAGAGGAAATGAAGGAGCAAAGAAATGTTTTAATCAAAGAAAAAATAAAACTATGTAACCCAGCCCTAAATAGACTGGAGACACATATATCACATGGCAAAAATATTAAAGATAGTTTTTATTGAAAACAAGTGAGTTACTGAGGACATTCTAGAAACAAAGTAAGAATTTCAAATAAGATTTTTTTTTTTTTGTAACTGTAGGTACTGGGAAGATGGTTCAGTGTTAAAGTGCTTGCCACACAAGCATGGGGTTCTGAGTTTGTATCACCAACACACACACATAAAGAAACACATGTGTTCGAATGCCTCTGGGCTAGAGAGGAAGACACAGGTGGCTCCCAAAAGTTTATGGCAGCCAACAGAGCTAAATCAGTGAGTTGCTAGTACAGGGAGAGATGCTATCTCAAAATTTGTGTGAGAGTGACTGAGGAAGAAATCTCTTGTTGATTTCCAGACTATACACACATACAGGAATTCTTGCAAGCACATCAGCAAGCATTCAAATTTATGTACATACACGCACTCAAAACATAGACACATACCACACACACAAATATATATAATTTTTAAAAATTCACTTGAAAATGTCCAAAACGCAAACCTTGGAGTTGAAGACTATGATAACAGAACATAAGATGTCAGGGGGTGTGGCAATGACTGCTAAATAAAGCCAGTGGAGGACAGAGTCAACCAATCATGACAGATTGTCTAAAACTTCTCATTAAGTGAGGGACTGAGGAGATTACTCAGTGGCACAAATATGAGCACCTGATTACAGTCCCCAGCATCCATGAGAAGACAACACGGGGGCACTGGCTGGTACTCCACTGCAGTCCAGCTAAAACAAAATGGTAAGTTCCAGGCACAAGGAAGGACACAGTCTTAGAAAGCAAGGTGTGGGGAAAGAGAGGGTACTCAAAGTCAATATGGACCTTCACACAAGCGCACACACATGGTGATCCTCCCTGCCTCTGTCTCTCTTTGTTGCTCTCTTTTTCTGGCACACACTCACATAAACACAAAAATAATTGATTCTTTAAATGCTCTAGTCAAGAGAACAAAGTGGACAAAATAAGAATGAAAAAGAGTGAAGAAAGTCTGCCGTACTTAGGAGAATCATAAATCAGGGAAATGCATGTACCATGCAAATTCAATAAAGAGAAGATGGAATTTTATTTAAAGAACCAATAACTGAAAATCCAAAGTTGAGAAGGAAATGGATGTTCAGATACATGAATCCTAAGGACTTTAAATAAGATCAACCTAAAGGTTCATATGGTTATGAGACATCATAAGCAAATTGCCAAAATTTCAAAAAGAAAACAAGAATTTTGCAAGCACCAGCAGAAAGCACATGTTCCTGGGATCCAATTAGAATGCCAGTGAAGTTTTCAACAGAAACCGTGCAGGGTAGAAGACAGTGAGATGATTCAAGACATGCAAATAAAAACTTTTCAACCTACCACATGGTACCTAGGAAATGACCCTTCCAAAATGAAAATGAGATGAAGACTTTCATATACAAACAAAAGTTAAAGAAGATTCTGGCAAGACAGTGGAATAGGAAGCAGAAGTAATCATGTCCCCAACTCCATAGAAATAGCACTAAAAGAAGGGTCAAGGGTTAAACACTGGAGATTAGACTCAGATAGTAAGCTGCAGTTGAATTCAATAAGTTTAATGTCTTAATATAGTCATAGCAACTTGTTTTTTACTACCAGCTACAGGATGGCTAAAAAGCAAAAAAGATTGTAGACAGCACGCAGAAAGCAGAGTGGGCAAAGAGCACTTTGTTCTATCAGTGCTGGTGGTCTGGCTGACTGTCAGTTGCTGCTCTGACCGCAGAGGGATTATCAAGTAGATGGGCATTCATTGCTGTTATGCCTCCCTTAACTGTCTCAAGTTCATATCCCCTGAGATGACTTAAAGGCAATCTGTGAGATGGTAGAAAATATTTGCAAACTGTATGCCTGATTAAGGATTAATCCCTAACTCTTTGAGAAACTATAATTCAATAGTAAGATGTTTCTACAAATTTTAAACTTAATTCAATTCAACTGGGCTAATAACATGATAAGTTTTTCGAAACTGGACATATAGGTGACTAAAATGTATACAAAACAATGTAAAGCATCACTAATCACCAGGGATAGGTAACCAATTAATTACACTTATTAAGATGGCTACTATTAAGAAGCAAATGTCAAGTGTTTGTGATGATGTGGAGAAAAGGATTCTGCCATGCTGTTAGTGACAGCAGACATTGATTAAGTCATCACAAAAAGTAGCATGGAGGTCCTCCAAAAACCAAAATCAGAACAACCCCACCTCTGCAAGAAGAAAGGGGATGAGGAAGAAGATGAGGAGGAGGAAGAGGAGGAGGAGAAAGAAAGGAAGAAGAAGAAGAAGAAGAAGAAGAAGAAGAAGAAGAAGAAGAAGAGGAAGAGGAAGAGGAAGAGGAAGAGGAAGAGGAAGAGGAAGAAGAAGAAGACTAGCAATTTTACTTTGGAATTCTTATTTGTTTTTTTGTTTGTTTGTTTGTTTTTATTTGTTTTTCAAGACAGGTTTTCTCTATAGTTTTGAAGCCTGTCCTGGATCTAGCTCTTGTAGACCAGGCTGGCCTTGAACTTACAGAGATCCATCTGCCTCTGCTTCTCGAGTGCTGTGATTAAAGGCATGCGCCACCACTGCCTGGCCACTTTGGATTTTTTATGCAAGACTGAAATTCGGATCTCATATTATTGTGGAATAACATTCACAATAACCAAGGGGAAAAACCATGGAAATGTCAGTGTCTAGGTATGGAAAAGATGGCAAGAACATACACTCAGACACTGTATATGTCCTTTCAAGAAGGACAATGCCATCATTCCCAACAGTGTAGATGAACCCCAAGAGCTTTCTACTAAGTAAAAGAAGCCACAACCAAGGAAGCATTGCATGTGTCTACTAATGTGTGACATCTAAAACAGCAACTGTTGGGCTGGGGGAAGAGTCCCACTAGCAAACTGCTTGTTCAGAAAGCAGGAGGACCTCAGTTTGATTCCCAGAACCCATGTTGAAAAACAAAAAGCTTGGCATAGTGCCACATACTTTATTACTGCCTAGGCAAAGACATGCAGATCCCTGGTGCTCTCTGGTCAACTAGACTAGCCTTCTTGGCAAACCCCAGGCCAGGGACAGACCCAGTCTCAAATATAAATTAAAAAATAAAGTAGGTAATGATTAAGGAAAGATACCAGAGGCCAGCCTCTGGCCATTACCTATAGCCATGTACACACACACACACACACACACACACACACAAAGTTAAGTAAGTCAATAAAGTAGACACTGTCATGGAAGCAGAAAGTGGATTGGTGTTTACTGGGGTGAAAAGAAGAGGAGTTATTTAATCTATGGTTATAAAACTTCATATACACAAAACTTGTAACACTGTTATATAAACTAGTAACACTGTTATATAAAATATGCCTGGAGTAACAATATTAATGCAGAAATACTGAGTAACAATAGATGTCAAGATGTTCTTACATGATGAAATAAAAACAAGGTCATACTTTCTTACACACAAGGTGAACACATACATGTCCATCGACTTTTCCTGAAACACGAGACTGAAGTCCTGTGACCTCACTGTTCAAGGTCTTCCTCAGCATAGTGACATCCTCCCACCCTGGCCACTCCTCCTCTGGTGTCACTCTCCCTTCTCACAGACACTACCTCACCTTTGCCTTCCCTGTGCCGACGAGTCTGTGCTTCACTGAAGTGAATGGTCTACTGAACTCTCATTGATACCTGTTTAGATTTTTTTTATTGACAAACTAAGTTATTTCTTTATCTATCAAACTACTTCTGAACACCACAAATGAAAAGAACCTTCTTTTATCTGATGTTGCAGAATAGCCATATTTAAAGGCATTCATCACGTCTTGTCCTGCTCTATACTTATTTCTTTATTATTATACTTTTATCTATACATATTTCTTTATTATTGTACTTTTATCTATACTTATTTCTTTATTAGCATACTTATTTATCTATATTTATTTCTTTATTATACATCAAGTGCCTTGAAAGTAAAAATCCAACTCGCATCCTTATTCATACCATTTTAAATGGCAAAGATAGTACAGAAACATATTGGGTGCTCAAGAAGACTTTTTAAAAAGTGAATAAAGCCATCCTAGCAGTGGTGGCGCACCTTTAATCCCAGCACTCGGAAGGCAGAGGCAGGCGGATCTCTGTGAGCTTGAGCCCAGCCTGGTCTACAGAGTGAGTACTAGGACAGTCAGTACTGTTTCACAGAGAAACCCTCTCTCAAAAAAAAAAATTTAAAAAAAGAAAAATAAACACAATAAAACCATAGAAAAAAATGATTCTTGGCAGAAAATGGCTTACATCTGGTTTGGCAAGCATAGGTAGGTACATAGGGAATGCAAAAATTTGACCAATTTTTCCCCCACAGAAACTTCTTTATCAGTGATATTATCCATGATATTCATTGTCCCCCACATATAAAAAGGCAGTTGTGTATCATCTCTTTATGGCAGTAATGATAGCAAAAGCAGTAGATAAATTTTTAGATTTCTATATTTGCTTTTGAATATA
>NW_026067977.1:554879-590234 GCF_014885135.2 Alexandromys fortis | reverse complement strand
ATAATCTATGTAATATAAACTAAAAGTTTAAAATCATAGCACCCCTTTTTCTGGCACTCAGCACATTTCTTCAGCCCCGTTGGCTGCCTCTCACAGAGAAGGGAAGCTTCAGCTCTCACAAAATCGCTCCTACAGGAAGGAATAATCAGCTCTTCTGCCCTTCAACACTCCTCAAACCATCGCACAACACACAAAGCCTGGAGGTAGGGAAATGTGACGGCCACTAGTGCCAGGCTCTTCTCTGCCAGGTTCTGCTCTGCCAGGCTCTGCTCTCCCCTCCTCCACCTTTCCCTGGCCCTGCATTTCCTCCTGCCAACGAGGTTTGCAGAAAGGTTTTTCTTACTCCCATTGTATTTGTTATTTTTTCCATCTTCTCACTTGGAACCTAGGCTTTCTATGGTCTTTTTTAAATTTTGAGTTGGACCAAGGAGGCCATTGCTCAAAGTGGAACAAAGTGAAATTCAGTCTGGAAAATGATAATGAGGCTTTCCAGCTTCTCATCACTGCATACTCTGCCCGCCTTGGCTCCAGAATATTCTCCAGTTATTTCCTTTTGGCAGCATCTTTTTAGTGCACTTCATAAATTTGGACTTATGAGGGCGGGGAGTCCCGGGGAGCAGTGACTGGTCCAGCATTTTTTAACGTTTCGGACGTCGCTGTTTCCCCTTGGGAGAGCTAAGTGAGGCACTGCCTGCACCCACTCACTTCTGCCTCTGGTTTAGCTTCCAAGGAGGCAACACAAGACCTTCATCTTCCAGAGAACTTTCAAGAGTCCAGGGGAATTCCAAGGCCCAGATTTTTTGCCTTTCCCACACAGTCTTACCTCGTTCTTCAAACGCGCAGTCTGTGTACAAGTCCCATTATTATCACCTTACTAGATGATTTGACTCAGACGCCACTTTCCTCATGACTTCTGTGATGTCCTACACTTTAGTCTCTCAGTCCACATGTAATAAACCAACGGATCACCTTGATTTTGCTGCTGACATTTATCATGATCTATTTACGTGGTTGCTTTAATATGTTTCTCCTCTCATGTGAGACCATGAACATCTCAAAACATAGGGAAATCTCTTACCAATTTTTGCTTCTCTAATAACTGGCACCCAGCAGATCTACAGCTGACATTCAGTGAATAAGCATAATGTCTTCACCTCTACATGTATATGTGTTTTAAATTCCTCTGCTAAGAAGTACTTCCAGGGCAAAATGGAAAATTATGTCCTGGTCAGCAACTGCTATTGATAAACTACTAAAGCGTGTCTTTCAAGAGGGACCCAGATCAGAATGGACTATTGGAGACTGAAGAACAGGTTGTGGGATTATTGAAAGGTGAAAGAAATAACCCATAAAGCCAGAAAATACATGTGATGTAGTTGATGGCTGATCTTGAGGCCATCTCTCCCTCAGCTCAGTCCATCCACTGCAGACCATGAGTCTTTCACAAGTCCTGCCCAGAGGCTGGAGGAGTTGAACGCCACTGTGTATCTAAACATGTGCATCCTCACAGGGGACATGAAACCTTGCCTATAGTCCGCCTTTTCTGGAACTCCGTAGTGATGCGCCTATAAAAATGTTCCAGCTATTACCCAAAGTCCTGGCAAGCTGAGGGGTGCATTCACAGCCAGCCCTCTGGGGTTCTCCAGTGACTCAGGGTGCCTCTCCTGCACCCCACCTCATAAGCCGCTGGATTATTCAGACAGACATTAATTACTCCGAATTAAGTGCCTGTGTGTAAATGCTTATTTTGGATAATTCAAAAGTGCCATTAACTCCCTCATAATTTTAACTTCTGCTCAAAACACTTTCCTCAGGAAGTCTAGTTTCAGCAATTGGAGGGCAATTTGTTAAAAGTATGTCATACTTGACTGAGCCAGTTTCCTTTCCACTCCTTCTCCCAGTTCCCTACCCTACATGATCTTCAGCATCTACCAGTGACTCTAGCAGCACCCCGGAACAGTCTTGATAAATATCTGGACCTCCCTCTAACTGGCTACTGTGTTTCTGGCATGACCCTTCGGAGCACCCTCGGAGAGCTCGAGTAAGAAGTAAGACGAGTGGATATGGAGATGGGGAGGACCTAGGAGGAGATGGAAAAGAAGGAACCATAATCGGAATATGCTTTTTGAAAAAGTCTATTTTCAATAAAATAAAATGAAGCTAGATAAGCAGTGATGTGGTATATTCCATATATGACAGGGAAGCTGTACTCTTGAGATTGCAACAATATGGTTGCCTGTACAAGATCTAAATTGACCAAAGCAATTGGCATACCAGTATGGGTGGGGGAATCTCACAAGTCTGCACTCCCAGGTGAGGAGCTACAGGTAACTGATAACTACTGAGAGGGAGGAAATCAGTTTTCTCCAGAGAAGAGCCCCTGATAAATTATCCAATCCCAATTTGTCAGCCCTAAATATATAAAGATATAATCAACACTAAATGGGCTCACCATGTTAAATTTGTAAACAAATATGTAATAATGATTATTAAAGATTAAAATGTCATAAATTTGAGAAGGGGACATGGGAGGCATTGGAGTAAGGAGAAGGAGGAGTATGTAAATTTTGTACTCATATATTAGAGTCTCAAAGAATAAAAATACAATAGTTTGTAAAGAGAAGCATGGCAAGGGTGCTGCACATACACTGTTCTTTTCACCATAATGATCTTGGGCGCCAGCAGGTTTCCTGGGCTGAGAAACATAGATGTTTAAACATAATAATTTTTACCATCAGCACCCTGCACACTGGTAAAGAGATTTTTGTCAAAACCTACATCAAATTTAAAGTTTTCTTTTAAACACTACCCTTTGGCCCTACTTCTTACTAAGATACTGGCTTTAAGATTAATGTCTAAGAATTAAAATGTAAAAGTCATGTCAAAAAGGGTTCTGTAGATCATCATGGTAAGACGAGGGTTGCCGAGCCTGTGAGGTCTACTGCTGCAAATTTGACTGGATACAAATTTGACCACTGGATGTGGTCAGAAATCAGAAAGCTCTTGCCTTTTTCCTTATCTGACTTGGCAGGCTACAAGTCTTCATACCTCAGTTTCCTCCTCCCTAGAATGATAACCATGACAGCATCTGCCTCAGGATCGTGTCAGGGGAAAGGTCTCTGATTAAAAACAATTGCATCATTCAATAAAATTTATGAATTATTATCTTATCTGCAGATAGAGTATGTGTCTAAATGGAGGCCCCACCATTCCTTGGATTATGAATGGAATTGTCACATAATATAAAATTATAGGATATACAGATGACTCATGTTGGAAATCCAAACAGTATCACACTTCTCACTAATAACCACAATGAAACATTATGTTAAGATTTCTGAAAGAAAGTGAGATCAACTGGGAATTCTGTGTAGAAACAATCGAGTCATTAAATGGATAGGGGAATAATCATCACTATCATAAATATCCTAAAAAGATGAAAGATTTTGATAATTCATCTTAATGCTGTGAAAGGGGTGACTAAGTAAACAAATATTCAAAATAAATCACTTTTAAAATACTGAATAAATATAGTGCCATAATTTAAATAAAAGTAGTATAATACAAAGCTAAGTTGTCCTCAGAAAATAGGGGAAATTGTATGTTAAAATAGAATATGAAAAATTAATCCAAAAACTATATCCAATGACTAATCACTTGAGAGAAAAGACTCAAAATTAGGGATGTGACACAATTAAATAAAAAGTCGACATCCTGATAGATAAAAATCACCATTATTCACAGTAGGATGCTCCCTCTTATGCTTTATGATGGGGGGGGAAGCATCTGAGCTGAAAAACAGCATATAATCAAGAGGAACCAGAACCGCTGTAAGGAAAAATGACAGATGCCTTACAATAGGAAATGGAGTGACTACTCAATGGCAGACATTGGGGTGAAATAAAATGGAATAATGAAATAATTTTTTTTCCTGGCACAGTTCCAGGATAGAGCCCATCATTGTGAGAAAGTCATGGCAGCAAAATCTTGAACCAATCAATCAGCCTGCATCTGCAGGAAAGAAGCAGAAGAAGATGGTGCTCATCCAGCTTCCCCTGTGTCATATTGTCCAAGAAAGAAGTCCATCAACAGTCCATCAACCTGCATCTGCAGGAAAGAAGCAGAAGAAGATGGTGCACACCCAGCTTCCCCTGTGTCATATGGTCCAAAGCCCAATCAAGAAATCTTAGATCCTGTCAAGATAGCACTCAATATTTACCATCACAAGTCCACTCCTTGTCAATATGACACCCAAACAAATCATTTTCAAACCACAGCTTTTCATCCTATAGTGCAAAATAAACTCAGTCCAATATTAAAATCCCCCGTAGTCTTTAACAGTTGAAGCACTATTTAAAAGGTCAAAGTCTCTTCTGACATCTAAAACAGCTTTTTCTCCTCCTTTTCTTCCTCCTCCTCCTCCTCCTCCTTCTTGATTTTCAAGACACGGTTTCTCTGTGTAGCCCTGTCTGCCCTGGAACTCACTCTGAAGACCAACTGGCCACAAACTCAGAGAACCACATGCTTCTGCTTCCCAGTGCTGGGATTAGAGGTGTGCGCTTCCATCACCACCCAGACCAAAACAATTTTTCAGCATCATGGCATTTCCATTGTTCATCTCCACAGCTTTACCCAGTGGACTCTCAAGTTCTCTGGCCCTGGTGGCTCTTGGAAACTTTAGTATAACATTCCAGGATCGACTCTAACGTTCATCTTTTATGACGATAAAAAACAGTACCATGAGGAGGGGATACCAAATTTTGCCAGTGGGGTAGAGCCCAACCCCATAGGAGCATAGTGTCATTAGCAATTGTGTGGTAAGAAACTCTTCCCTAGAGAGTTTCTTTCAAGAAGAGGAAACTCCTTCAGTTGCATGCTTAGTGCAGCTTGTCTCCTTTCAAATAAGTTTAGATTTGATCAAAGAGCCACAAGGCACCTTCCCTAAAGTCCTAGTTCACAGTCACATGTTTCCGGTTAACTTTGCAGCCTATTTCACAGCCCGAACCTTCGCTGCAACTTTCCACTTGCTTGATATCTTTGTCTTCATGACAAACTGATTATTTTCCATCTTTCTGCTCACACTTTTGCTCTTTTCCACTGCTTACCTGGTCCCTGGTAGCCCAGCCACGCCTGGGATTTTCTTCTGTAGAGAAACTTCCTCTGCCAAGTAAATCAGTTCTTCACCTTTGAATTCGGCTTTGCTTAAATTCTTAGGTCATGGGCAGAATGAAGCCATATTCTTGACCAAAATATCTTAGAACAGATCCTAGTCCAGTTCATGATAGAGATCTCATTCCCCTCTGAAACTTCAGGAGTCAGATGGTCACAGTCTGCCTTTCTCTCAGCCCTCAGACTTGCCAAACTTCTATCACAGTAGCCCACTAATCTCAGGTTACAGTATCTAATGGTCCATCTTGCCCAAGGTTCCAAAGTCTTCCACATTCCTCCTGCAAACCGTTTTCTAAGTCTGGAAGTCATGTACTCAAGTTTAGCATACAGTGTCTTCTTGGCATCATTTTTCTTAGTTGCTTGTCCCATTTTCGTGATGGTATACCCTTACAGAAGCAGCTTGAAGAAGAAAGGGGGTTTTCAGTTGTATGTTTGTTTCAGCTGATCGTTCCAAGTGACAGTGCCTCATGGTAGGAAAATCACTACATCAGGGACTTTAGGCCGCTGTTCACATTGTATCCACAGTCCAGAAATAGAGGAAGATCAACGCCATTGCTCAACTATCCTCCATTTTATTTAGTCCAAAATCCAAGTCCAGGCAATGGTGCTATCCATTTCTGGGATGGGCATAGGTATACCAACCTCAATTAACCTAATGATGAAAATCCTTCAGAAACAAACCAAAGTCGTGTCTCTTTGGTAACACATGTTGGTTTTATATTCTCCAAATTTGATAATTCATTTGTGTTCTGACTATATTCAGTGACCATGGGGACCCTGAGGAGTAGATCTGGGTGCCAACCAGGTAAGTTCTCTGTTGTTTTTTAATCCATAACTCAAGTAAAATTTTGTCCTTCTCAAAGATCTCTGATGCAGTTTGACAGCTGAGAGGTTTTTGTCAGTTTAAAAGGACAACCTCACCAAACAAATTTCAGATCAAATTTCTCTCTCATGCTGCCTTCCATAGTCTTAAAAATACTTTTCATTGTGCAAAAATATCTGTCACGGTCATTCTAACATAAATATGCTACTGTTTATAGAATGTATATGTCTAAAACTTCTGTTTTCACAAACCCAAGAATTTTTGTGAGTTCCAGGGAACCAAATAGAAGGATCCACCTTAAACAGGTTAAATACATCCCCCTCAATTCCCTGGTTCTAATTTTTTTTTCTTTAATTTAACTTTGTCCTCTGTTCTGCCAATACCTTAAACAGGTGTAAGAGATACCAGACATTTCCATACCACAAACACCAGACAGGAGCAAAGAGACCAGCTATGCCAGGATGTGGCCATCACCCAGCCTTCTCAGGTTCCCCCCCCCCCACCAAAGATGATGCCCACAAATAATCAGGAAAAGGTCTTGAGAATCCGCTGCCCCAATTCCTTTAACCTGTGGTGCCTAACCTCCTGCCTTTTTATTATAAAAAAGAGATGGGACTGTAATGATTGTTCTGTCTCTTTAAGAGACAAGCCACATCCACTCCCTCCCCCATCCACTGAGGCAGGCAGGTCTTCCTTCCTGCTTGCAGCCTGAGTTCTCTCTCTTTTCCGGCTTCCTCTCAGAGAGGCAGCTTTGGTCTCCTCTCTTTTTCTCCCTCTTTCTCTCCCTCTCTGTCCTTCTCCCTTTCTCCCTTCCCTTACATAACCATTAAAAAAATATCCAACCTCACTCTTCATGGTGTGCTTATCTGTCTGTCTCTTGCCTGCCACTGAGGACAAGCCACTTTCGGGGACCTGCCACATGGTCTTGTGTGCCCTCCCTGCCTGGGACTGGCTGTTCTCAGGGCCCGCTGCCCCCTGCCTGCCACCACTTGGGGACCTACAGTGTTTCTTCTGCCTGCCGCCACTGGGGATCATGCAGCATTTTTAATAATCCATTACACTGACAGTTTTTGTGAGTTCTTTGGAGTTTTCCATGTATAAAATTGTGTAATCTGCAAGCAGTGCTGACTTCCTCCTTTTAGCTGTCTTTTATTTATTTTCTTACTTAATTGTTTTGGCTAGGATTTCCAGTTCTGTATGAAATAGATGTTATAAAAACATACCTCCTTTCCTTGTTCCTCATTTTAGAAGAAATATTCCAGTTTTCTACCATTGAGTATGATGTTAACTGTGAGCTTTTTCATACATATCCTTTACTATGTTGAGTGAATTTCTCTCTCTTCTAGTCTGTTTGCTGTTCTTATTAACATTAAGCTGTGTTACACTTTGCCAAGTGTTTTTTCTAAGTTTTCGGTGATAGTAATAATCAGAGGGATTTGTCTTCACACTGTCAACAAGTACTATATTCACTGATTTTTCATGTATAAAAACTATCAGGGGCCTTGAGTACCAGCTTCAGTGCCCCCTCAGGGCTCAGAATTGGATGTCTATGGCAGGCGGGAATCTGGGGATAAAAAAAAAATAACTGAAGTACATTACCTCTGCATGTTCTTTATTTTTCATACAAGGGAGAAAGTGAAGTGAAAGGATGTGGAGAAAAGAAGAATAAGGGAAAGAATAAGGAGAAGAAAGAAGGAGGGTAAGGGGAAGAAGAGAAGAGAAGAGAAGAGAAGAGAAGAGAAGAGAAGAGAAGAGAAGAGAAGATGGGCTGATCTCCATAAGGTTTTTACAGACATAGCTGGAAAATTTTATAGACAACGAAAATGATAATATGCATATCAACATCACAAAGAGGGCAGGTAAAATCTGACAAAACTAAACTCCAGAAAAAGTGACCTGACTTAGCAAAGAGCCCCATTCAAGGCTTCATTCATTGTAATTCATCCATTGAATTCCATTCATTGGAAGTACCTGACATTCCAAACCATTAGATAAAGTTACTAAACATCCCTGAATCCTGGATTCACCCGTTCTCCTCATCTAATCTCTTTTGTGATAATCAGCTTTGGGGCCGCCCAGACTTGTGTGTTAGCAAAGATGGGGCATGCTGCCTTCTTGCTCAGTGCCTGTCTTCTATAGAAATTTCTATGTGGTCTGTTAGCAGGTGATTTGTGGGATTGACTCTATGTAAATTTGACTGTTAAAACAAAGAATGAATGCCATTGCCAGGTTTCCTGGTGTGGGGGAATGGAGCAAGATCACGCCATTACCCATGCAGAAGCCATACTGCTGAGGTGTTTTGGGCATGAATCCCATTTTGAAGGGAAGAATCATGACTTCACAACATTTGTACAGATATTACAGTGACTTTTCCAAAAGATAAGTTGTTCCCGTAGCTCTTTAAAACAGGTTATTCCATGTGGACGTGGTCGTATACACTCCCCATGCATCTGCCTATTGGTCTGTCAGCTGTGCATTTGCTATATAGTCTTGTGGGCCCTAACAAAAAAACAATTTGATTCCGCGAGTAAAACCCACTTGCTCTGATGTGTTATTGGCTCCTCTTTGCTAATATTTCATTAAAGATCTGATCCTTCTTGCTTCTTGCTTGAATCTAGAATAAGCTTCATTACTTAATTCTCTGATTCCTGTCTTTTACCTAATTTGATTCATCTGGATTCCCAGACAATTCTTTCTGGGATTTATAATTAGATTATGTCGCTTTTTAGCTCAAACATCTTTTTTAAGAAACCTTTCCAAATAAAGCTTAAACAGCCATAGTTACCATTTAGGGTCCTTTAGCACCAGCCTAAATATACAGCTCCTTTTTTTTTTTTTACAATATAACTCACATAAACCCTGTTTTCCACCACCTTGAAGGATTTTATAAGCAGATCATTTCGTATGAAACCTCTTCCCCATATTTGCTCACTGACATAAATGCTGGTTCTAAGAGCAGCTTCTCACTGGATACTTTATGTCACCTGTACATTCTCTGAATGAATTCCACTGAACACTTCTCATGTGTTACCTGCTATACTACAATCCAACTACAAAGCTCAGTTTAGTGCAGGAACTTGAAAAAGAAGAAAGTTAAAGAAATGTGAAGGATATTTGGGAACACAATAAAAATATTTACACAATTAATTAAGCTATATTAGATTTTAGATACTTTCCACGGGTCCCAGAGATTATTCTAAAGAGGAGTTGACACTCTTTAAATAAGCAGACATTTACCTGGACAGCAAGGATCTGGCATACAAGATCATGAACACAGCTTCAATCCAAGGAAGAAGCAAATGATGCATGGCATATGACAACCTCGCTGTCCTCCAGCACTGAAATCTGGCATCCCGAGTGTGGAATGAGAAAAGTGAAGCAGTTGTTGTGGTCCCATGCTGAGAGTTGTAAGGTGTCTCGCTAGAACAGTTGGTCACATAGCCTTCTCATATTGAGGAGTCAAGGCCTACTTGGGCTGTGGGAATCTTTTAAATGTTTTAAACAGGGGCAGTGAAAATAGTTTAGTTTTAAAGCATATGCTGTTCTCTAGCTATAGGACAAAGGGTAAACTGGAAGGGGCATTGTGACTGAGGTATAGTCAATAGTACTCCATTTCTACTGTGCAGTGAGAGATAAGAAAGACCAAATAAAAGTATAGAACATAGTCAATAATCTGGAAAATAACAGAGGGAGAGCTAGACATGGCTTTATTTAGATACCAAAGAATAACAGAACCAGGCATGGTATTGTACACACATAGTAATTGCTGCCCTTGAGAGGCTGGGTAAGAAGATCATAAGCTTGAAGTCAGCCTGGCCAACATAGCACCCTATCTACCAAGGTCAGTCCTCTAAGTGAAGAGAGAAACATTTGATAAATCCTAAGAAGCAATGTAGTGAGGGAAAGGCAGCAGGTTTGTATCAGTGTTATGCTTTCATAATTAAGAAAATCACCTTCAGAGACCTCTTCAACCCAGGCCAAGGTCAATGTGACCTTCTACATTCAGTTATAGAAGACTAAGGTTTAAGTCTCCTAGAAGTCCAAGGTCTAGCTCTTCAAATATCCTGTTAAAATATCCATTCCTTAAGGAAGACAGCTATATTCTGTCTGCTTTAGCTCCTTGATGCTACTCCATCCATTAATTTGACTGTTTTCAAGCAAAATTAGCAAGAAAATAGTCATAGATTTAATTATTTACACATGCCAAATGCATTACTTTCTGAAAACGTGACTGTTGTTTAGTTTTATCAATTACAGCAGCTTATGTTGATAAATCTGAGGAAAGCCCAGCATCAAAAGTCACTAGGACATTCAATATGCCTTATACATCTTTACTACCGTATATAGCATCAAGGCACAGCATCCCTCTAAAGTGCATTTAATAATATGTGAAGTTCACATCATGAGCTTGCCTGGTATCTAATAACAAGTAACAGGTGATAGGTGATAAATCCAAGCCCATCTACTATTTCAACCCCTAAGTCTATGTTCTGCTGGTGGCCCCTGGTTTCTGAAGAGCCAGCACCAGGAAAGTGAAGGCACATGGAGATTGTTGGTGAACAGGCCACGTAAACTGGTGGCAGATCAGGAAGAAGGAGAAGGCTAATCCCTACAGACAAGTGTTTACCACTCTAGAGGTGGTGGGACCCAGGACAGCAGAACTGATAAATAAGGCAGAGTATAGTCTCAAGCAGTAGTCAACTTTATTCAGAGTATCGGGCAGTTTATACTCTGAGCACTAAGTAGAGTCACAGGAGTAAAGCATCCAGTCACAAGGACAAGCTGCACGTGGTGGGCAAGATACATATGGCAAAACATAAAATTTTAACATGAGATAAAAAAATAATTCAAATACTGTGTAGCTCAGACCTGGATCTTATTAAATCATCTACAATAAGAAAGATAAAGGACACAAAAGATAATGACCATGATGCCAAACAATGGAAATGCTGCATCTGGGTTCGACAGGGGCTCCGGATGAGAATATCCTTGCTGGCCAAGCATAGAAGAGCAACCAAGGAAGTGCCTTTGATCTGGCGTTTGAGGGATGGTCGGATTAAATACACAGAAAGGGGGTAAGAGGAAAAGATAAGCAAAGGAGTGGGAAGGCCTGAGCTGAGTGGAGAGAAGGCTCTTTGACCAGATTGGAAGGTGTATGTAGAGGCTTACAGGGACTTGCTACATGTCATTGGGTTGAAATAAATCCCACAGGACACAGTCCTGATCTCAGCATAGCCCTCAGTGGCCCCCTCCTAGCTCCTCATGCTTCTGCTCTTCGCCTGGTCCTGCCAGAACAGAATTCCTCCTGGAAAGTAACCATTTAGGTCTCCCCCATTTAATGCTGCACCCTTATTTAAATCAGACCTGACACCCCAAGCCCTCCCATCTCTCTCTCTCTCTCTCTCTCTCTCTCTCTCTCTCTCTCTCTCTCCCTTTCCCAAGATATCTCCCTTCCAGCCTTGACAAAATCTACAGTCCTAAGTACCAAGTTCTCACCATTGTGTATCTTTTGGAGAGACGTGCGGTATGGCAGCATTCCAGGCCCTGGCCATTTAGCCAAGGGAGCCCGCCACGGGGAGTTAATCTGACAGGCAGAATCAGGAGCAAGCCTCCCTCTCCAAAGGTACTGCTAGACCATCAGTGTTAAATTGTATCTGACAGTTAATTCCAGCTTTGGGCAGTTATGTGTGAAACCTGACTTCAATGAGACATTGATCAGCCCACAGCTCTTCATGAGTTTTGACAAAATCAATTTTCTCCAGTTGATTGGGCGATCATTAGCTGACTTACAGAAAGGTCTGGGTCGTGCGCAACTTTCTGCAGGCCTTGAAGCTCCGGGCAGGGAAGAAATGATGAAAAATTGCTGCTGCCAGTCATTGCCACCTTCCCCACAGAAAGGGACCAACTCAAGTCTACAAAGAGCAGACCCATCTTTTGTCTCATTGCCTCAGAAATAGGGGTCTTTGAGGGAATTGCCTCGTCAATGCAGGAAATTATGTATTCCACTTAGGAAAAGGAGACGACACTGGATGAGACTGATGCTGGACCTTCCTCTAGCATTTAAATGCTTTACCTCACGACCTCATCTTTATTTACCTAGAGATGCTCTGAACAGAAACACCTGCTAAATGTGGGTCCAGATGACCCAATTGGGAAGTTTGCGTCAGTGAATCTAAAAAGAAAAACAGGATTTCAATTCACAAAAGCCTTCTTTACATACAGAACCACCCTGTAACAACCATTAACTTCTTAGTTGACTCATAGCATACAGAAAACCCTTCACTCTCAAGACATAAACTACACTATCGGACCTTAAGACTATATTTGTTCCCAGTACCCAGCACATTAGCCGCATAGTCAGTATTTGTTAACATATGTGGAATATACTAATGAGTAATTCATCTATCATATTTTTACACTGGAATATTTTTCTCTGTAAAAAGCATTACTAAAAGTGTGTCTTAAATATTCCTGTTTTACCAATGACATCTTGAAATTTACATGTAAATGGACGGAACTAGAAAAAAACTCCTGAGTGAGGTAACCCAGACCCAGAAAGACAAACATGGTATGTAGTCACTCATAAAACTCACTCATAAGTGGATATTAGATAAAAAGCAAAGGATAACCAGTCTATAGTCCACGGCCCCAGAGAAGCTTGGTAACAAGGCGAACTCTAAGAGAGACATACATGGGTCCCCCCATGGGAAGGGGAAACAGACAAGAACTCCTGAGAAAATTGGAAGCTTGGGCAGGGTGTGGAGAAGGAGGGTGGAAAGGGAGGGGTGGGGGAAAGGAGAGGGAGGAGAGCATGAGGGAACAGCATGGTCAAGATGCTGGGAATGGGGGAAGGACGGAGAGGGAAAGTAAGGAAAGAGATATCTTGATTGAGGGAGCCATTATGGGGCTAACATAAAATCTGGCATCAGGGAAATTTCCAGGAATCCACAGTTAAGACTCTAAGCAATAGTGGAGAGGGTGCCTGAATCGGTCTTCCTCTGTAGTCAGATTGATGACTACCTTAATTGTCATCATAGAACTTCATCCAGGAACTGATGGAAGCAGATGCAGAGATCCACAGCTAAGCACTGGGATAAGTTTCCAGAGACCAGCTGAAGAGAAGGAGGAGCAATAATATGAACAAAAGGGTCAAGACCATGATGGGCATACCCACAGAAACAGGTGACCTGAGTTAGTGGGAGGTCACTGACTCCAGACAGATAGTGGTGCAACCAGCAGCATAGGACCAAACGAGGCTCTCTGAATGTGGGTGACAGTTGTGTGACTTGAGCAGTCTGTGGGGCCAGTGACAGTGGGACCAGAATTTCTCCCTACTGTATGAACTGACTTTTTGGAGCCCATTCTTTTTGGGGGGATACCTTGCTCAGTCTAAATATAGCAGGGAGGGCCTTGGTCCTGCCTCAAAGTGATATGTCAGACTTGACTCCCCAATGGGAACCTTACCCTCTCTGAGGGCCTTGGGGCAAGCTGGAAGAGGGGAGAGAGTGAGAACTGGGACCAGAATATAAAAAGAGAAATGGTCAGGGTTTTTTAATTAATTAATTAAAATAAAATAAAATAAATAGTCCTATTTTACAAAAATACCAGAATACTGACTTATTTATACACTTGTATGTGTTAGTTAGCACAGCACAGCATATATTAAATATTTCCTGACAGACTGAACTTTGTTTGTTCATTCATTTTGGAATGTGAAGTAGAAGTTTTCAGGAGAGAAAGTAGTGTTAGCTGTGTCTCTAGGGACACAGTTTCAATGAGCAAAATGCTGGGTCATCTGGCTGTGGCATTCTCCAGAGAATTTGTGTACTAGCATCTCTACAAGGGCAATGGTGAGCTTTGAAGCCCTACAAAGTCCCTACCCATGACATGAAAGACTCATAATGGGCATGTTGGCCTTAGCCTGCCCTTCTCCTCCTCTTTGGAAACCCTTTTCATCTTCATGAAGAGAGACTATCTTTAATTTATACTGAGAAGCATAAGCGATCCGGGCTTTACACAAACCTCTCAAGGCAATCCGAAATCTACCCGAGGCAGCATAACCTTCCACAGACGGACAAGATAGCCCTGGGTAGCTCTGTCATGCAGTAGGCACTTGGGATAAAGATGTACATTTAATAGATAGTCAATATAGTATGACAACAGGATTATTTTAAGTTTGTTGGTTTTCAATAGATTCTGTTGCTGTGATGTGAATATGGGTCCTTCCTTCCCACACTTCATCTGTAGAAATCTCCAGCCCCACAGTGTTGGTATTGGGGTCTTTGGGGTGTTCTAGCTTGTCCTCTGTTGCTGTGAGATGAATGTATGTCCTCCCCGCAACACTTCGTCTGTAGAAATTCCCACCCTCATTGTGTTGGTACTGGGGTCTTTGGGGTGTTCTAGTTTGTCCTCTGCAGCTGTGCTAGAACACTCTAGTCAAAAGCAGCTAAGAGAGGAGAAAGTGTGTTTGGTTTATACTCCAGGTCACAATCCCCTTTGAAGGATATCCGCAGGGGATCTAAAACATCTCACTAGGACCCCCTCATTTACTGAGCCTCATTTGTAACAGGTGAAAACAGATACGGGCAGCCAGCTGTTGACTGAAAACCCTAAAACTGTGAGCTAACAACACAAATCTTTTCTCGTATTAACTCAATCGCTTCAAGCATTTTTGTTACAACAAAGTATTGCAGGCTCACAGAGAAAGTTGGTACTGAGAAGTAGAATCATTAACATGCTAGAAGGTGAGGTGGTTCAAAAGCCCTGGGAATTGATTTATAGGAAAGGTTGGATCTTCAAACTAGAGGAAGCCTAGAATGTTAGGTTGAACTTAAAGGACAACCTTAGCATGAGTTCAAAAGGTAGTTCTAATAGGAATATGTGAAATGAAAGCCCGAGGCTTTGGGGGTTAAACTAGATATGAGATTCAAGCTGTGTTAAGTCCTGATGAAGAATTTATCTGGAATTTTGTCTACACACTGAAACCTTCTGGGATAGTAAAGGGTAGTCTCGATTGGTTGATTGAGGAAACTTCAAGGTAAGGAAACGTTGGGGCAGCATGACTGTTTTCTGCTTTTAGAAAAGTTTATAGTGAGAGACAGAAACAGCGCACAAAAAGGAAAATTCTGAGCAGTTTTTAGCTTGGTATAAAATGGAGTTGTTTAAAGATAATGTCGGGAAGGGTGCAATTGCCAAAGAGAGGGGCACAATCAAACAAATCTAAGTAGCTTGCAGTGGGATAACAGGACCAGTGACGTCAGGACATCAGGATTTGGCAATTCTCAGACCATAGAAAGATGAACGGTACAGGTGTCATAAATTTGTTTCACTCACTTTAGGGAAAAGGCCTCAGAATGGACCACATACTCGGAACCAGATCAGTGTCATTTGCCTAGAACTAAACAAAGCAAGGTCCCCAAACCTGCCATGGTCATGGTCCAAGCAGGCCCAGATACAGCTTGCATTGATGGCAGAGCTTTGTGGCATCCATGTGATGTTGCTTTCCCAAGCATGCCCTGCACAAAAGCTACCGCTTTGTAGTGGCTCCCACCAAGAGGAAAGTGTAGGAGGCCAGTCAGGAGCTCAGCAAGTCACCTGTGACATGATGGTCTATAGATAATAATGTGAAAATGATGCCAAAGTTGTCGTGGCTACAGGAGGGTGGCAGAGACGCCAGGAATATGATTGCTGTCAAGGAAGCTCCGGATAGTGTGCAGAGCTAGCACAAGGGAATACTGAAAAAAGCTGCAACGAGAAAGGCTGTAGAGGTGGCCCTGATAGTCTGCACCTACACTACCCCATAGGATTGCTGACAATTGACCTGTTACCAGTAAGCACTGGAATTGTGGCCAATCCAAATAGAGACATGTTAGTCTAAAGTACAGGTTGGGTTTCAGAGACCCAATGAAACTAATATAAAAGATCTTAACAATTTTTGTTCTCGTCGTATTTTGGAATGATAATATTTTAGTTAGACTGAGTTAGGTAAATTATAGCAAAATTGAAGAAAAATCTTTTCCTTCTTGATTTATTCTTTTCAATGGAATATGTATAACATTTAGAATATAGGTCTTTGGTCTTCTAGCGGTATTTTCACAACTCTACTTCCTTTGCTTTATCCATCTGTCTTTTGCATGTTTGCATGTTAAGACAACAACAGGGAAAAAAGAAAAGACAAACATTTTCTCAAGTACCAACCAAAGCCCAGTCAGGATCTCATTTCTTTGTTAGTCTTTAATTAGAAGAAATGCAAGTTTCTTCTCTGCAGAGACATGGCTCATGTGTACCCTTTGTCATTCTCATTTTGTCCACTGAGGGGAAGGTGGCCAGAGAGCAGAAACTTCATCTTTTAATCATCCATATACGTCAGTATAAGGCCGGGTTAAATATGGCCTAACTCAATAATGGCTCCAGTATAGATTAGGACTCTTGCAAATGCCAAGACTGTCACTGTCTCCACATACACACTCACAAAGAGCAGCTTGATGACCAGAGGAATTAACTGTTATTGAAAAAGAAAAAAAAAAAACAATTTCTAGCCCAACTGTTTGTCTTTATTTCATTCACAAACAGCTTTTTATACCATTTTCTTTTTAATGGCATTCTTATCTGATAGGAATTAAAATTAGAAAAAATTCAAGGTACTCCATGCTAATGACCATCACACTGCTATGGCTTTAGAAGGAAATCTGAAGGAAAAAGTCCCTCCCCCACCCCCCGAGGAGAAAAGAAAAGAGAAAAAAAACAGAGAGTTTATTAGTTTGCTATTGTTTCTGTTGCTATAACAAAATACTTGAGGCTATAAGGGGGAAAAAAGAAATGCTAATTTAGTTCCTTTGTATTGATCATCCTCACAATATTGATCATGCTCTCAAGAGAATCTGCTGGAGCATGATCCAAGTGTGTGTTGGTGAAATCACACTTTAAAACAAGAGGCGAAAGAGACCGAATAGTTTCAGACTTCTATAAGCACTATCTGAGTCAGGAGAACACACTTCAGAAGACGAGCACTCCCTTCTGAGGACCCCCCCTCCCCGCATTCCAGAGACCTAATGACCTTTATGTGGCTCCATCCTTAAAATTCCACTAACCCTTTCTAATGACAGCACCCGGAGACAAAGCCTCCAACCTATAATCCTATAGAGAGATGAGCAACGTTAAATCATGGCAGGGGGGGTGCGGTCCCCTGCTGCTGTTACCTGGGCTTCTGTCCACTTTCTTGTTTTTTATTCTGGCCTCATCCTCCTCTCCCACTTCTTTCTGAGTGCTTATTAGTATAAGCTAAATGATAGACTAGCATAGACTTCTAATTAGCAGATACTGAGGGCCCACTGAATGGCAATGGTTTAATATCATGTGAGCTACTCTGGGGGATAAATTAATCCTTTGGTACTCCAGGATTCATTCAGCAAGGTAAGATAATGCAAGGGCATACACAGCAGAAACCACCACACTCACCTTGGAGGCTGCCCATCTACTCTCCATTGTTGATTCATCCCAGTGTAGCAGTGTGTTGTGATTTTAATAGAGTTACAGAATATGTTTCTTAACTTTTGTAGATCAATTAGAGGTGAGGCATAAAAATAAAAATACTACCACATGATGAATGGTTTTGCCAGAAACAATTTGACTGAAAGCAATTTCGTGGAAACAAGAATCATCCAAAATCAATTTGGTCAAAACACATCCTAGTCACCAGAGGAATAGAAATATAGAAGAAAAATACAAGTAAAAGCCCCCAAACCCTGAAAGGCCGATGAAAATTACTAACGATTCATAAAAAGTTACAAAAGCGCTTTCTGTCATGAACCAAAGTAAACAATGTCATGAAACTGGAGACAGACTATTAATATCCCACAAATTATCATTTTGGTCAGCTTGTTTCATAAGAAATTGTATTGGGCCAAATTGCTCTCAGCTGAATTGCCTTACCCCATTAGAAAACACAACAGCTCCTAACAACGCAGAGGTAAGGCTATGGCCAGGGTAAGGGATGAGTGTTAGGAAGCCAAAGGATGGTGTTAAATAATCGATTACCCTGGAACTTAGTGCCTTAAAATGACAAGAATTTATCATTTTCTTGTAGTTTCTTTGAGTCAGAAATTAACGACTACCTTAGCTGGAAGCTGTTAGGATCGACCATGAAACTAATCAGGTCCCAGCTGAAGCTGTAATCAATTGAAGGCTTGACCCACTGGAGCCATTTCCTAAGTGATCCAATAGCGTGGCTGTCAGGTTAGTTTCTCCACAGGAACCTCCCCAGACAAGCATTTGGTGAGTACCCTCATTGGCATGTTCCCCCAAAGTGAAAGCCCTGGGAGAAGAAGACAGGAGCCAAAATGCCTTAAGGCCTTAGCTCAGGAAGGCACACACTCTCACTGCCTCCACAGTCTGCTAGTGACATAGATCCATCTGATTTGATGATACAAGACATGACAGAAGGGTAAATTCTACAGAGCATTAGCCATTAGGTGTCTTCTAGGAAGCTATCACATAAACTATCATATAAACAAGAAAAGACGACCCATTTCCAGCCAGATTTCCATAGTGTTTTCCCTCTAGACCTTCTTTGTTGTTTGAAAAAATGGCTGGTCTTCCCTTGATTCATAAAAACCCAGAGTCAAGAAAGCTCAGGTTTTAACTTCCTTTAAGATGGGTAGTTTAAACACCATGTATGGGAAGAGCTAGTCTTGTACAATAGAGCAGACTTGCTCAATGAAATCCTGGGTCTAATGTTTGTGACTAGAACTACAATTTTTCTAGAATTCTGCAGAGAAAAGTGCTGCTGTGTGTTTAAGGGGGGAAAATCATCAAATGCAAATACCGCAGGGAGAGGTAACATGCTAGCCTAAATGTGCATCGAGGTGTGAATGATGTGTGACAGATCGTTTCCTGAGCCACTTTCATAAAGGTCGAGCAGCAAACAGAAAGTGGAAAGGGCCCTGGGAGAAACATGGGCGAGGCATCCAAGGAAGTGGAAGTTCGAGCTCTGACATCACCATTTTTCCAGAGCCCACACTTATCCCACAGCAGTTCAAAGAGAGAATTAGAGAGAACCAGACCTACTAGCCAATGGATAGTAATGAACCCTAAAACAGAGTACAGTTAGGAATCAGCCATTTAAAGAAAGATCATTTTTAGACCGGGGTCCAAAGCCTATAATTTATTTGTGCCTTTTGATTAATGACCTCTCCTCGTGTGCAACTCTGCATATTAGGGCTTTAACAACTTACATGAGGCAGTATCAGTAGGAGAGGTTTGGGGACTGACAAGATGGCACAGAGTGAAGACACATTCATAAACGCACACTTGGGCCAGGAATGAATCACCACTGCCTCGCTTGTGTTGGTCCTTTACACCACCTGGCATTGCCCAAACAGGCAGAAAAAAAGTCTGTCAATGTGGGTTTGTATTTCCAGGAATGACTAAGAGCTGGCTATATAAAGAGTGCTTTAGGCCAAATTCCGTGACAATGACCTTCAAAAAAACAAGAGGGGGTGTTCAAATGTCTCCGTGACCTGCAATTTGGTTGCACCAAATATTGCTCAAGATCACTCCCAAATACCTGAAAATCGTTCCAAGAAAATAGTTTTATTCAAGTCAATTATGACTTAAGTTCATAGGTTAGAATCTTGAAAAACAACCAGGGGCACTATAATTCATAATTATCTTGCTAAGACCCCTTTCTATTCTATCAGATCCAGCTGTGCTAACATCACATTCTCACTTTATACTATGAAAGTCCTTCTGCCTCCATCTCTTTCCTTTGGATATCCAGGACCACAAGATACCAGAGTTCCCATTACCACTAATGCTCCTACAGGCCATTGCTTTCCTACCTTCCTAGACAACCTATATGCTTTGTATTTTGACTTTAGATGGAGGTCCATTAGTTCAACAACAAATGCTATACACACATACACACAGAGAAGAAAAGAATGTCCATATACATAAAGGTACTTTTATCAAAGCCTTTCACAGATAAGACCCAGCTTATAAAATGTTGCCTCCAGCAAGAGAAAGAAAGGAAGTGCTTAATGTAAGAACCAAACACTCTGAAATGGCATCTGTTTCTTTCTTGTGGCCTCAAAGGACTGTATATATCTTGTTCAGTGTTGTGAGTGATGAACTACCTAATACATAATAGACATCCAATAAATACTCATGAAATGCAAATAATAATAAATGGCTCAAGAAGTCAAAGAAGTATATTATGATTCTTCCCCTAATGGCTAGGGCCTAAAGGGACTAACCTATGACCTAACATCCCATAAATATTGTGGAATTTTTTTAAGCCCTACATCTAATTCCATTCCTCAGAGTCATCTGCATTCCCTTTACTCTTTTCTTACTAGTTTGCCATGATGTACAAATGCCTAGACACCTACTCTCCATTAACTCCCCTCCTTTCCTCTTCAACCATGGTTACTGGTCACCATGATTTAGGCAGATAGGCTTCTATTTCTAAGCACAAAACAAAATTAAAATCTCATCTAAGAGAAATGAAAGTTTAGGGGAAAAGACATCTTACTTGTTTTACTATACCCCTACCCAAACACTGATCTCAGTTGTTCATACATTTATGGATCAACCCACTCACTATTTCACTAAATAATTGAGTGACTTCTGATATGAAGATACATTCAATAGAGTCCCTAGGAGTTGCAATTTAATAATTGCCATCTGCAGATGGGGAGGGGGCTAGGAATTCCTAATGCTGAAGGGCCAGGTTCCTGGCAGGGCTGAAGCCCCTTTTAGTGATGATGGTTATATAGACAAACCAAGATTAGAGGTTTGTACTGTGTGCCAGGCACTGTACTGGAGGACGTTTTCCATGTGCCATGAAGAATCATCACTTCAGAGCTTGAGTGATTCCCTCCGGCACTGTTTTATTACATTGGAGCAGGAGAGCTCCCCCACCACTTCCAGAGTCCCTGAGGCTGTTGTGAGGCCAACAACAGAGTCCCAGGTAACACAAGCAACTGTAATGATCAAGTCTCAGATCTTGCCTGTGTTTATAGAGCTGTGTTCCTACCACAGGGATTTCAAAATTGACGTTGGAAGTTATTAAGTATTGGGTTAAACTTGTGTTACTCCCAAACTCCTCAAAAAGCTTAACTTCAAGTGAGTCACAAAGGAGGTGACTAAGTCTCTGAGAATAAACATTAGTGAAATCAAGAAAGCACCCACTGGGAAAGGCTTTGGGTCTTATTAAATTTTGATCAAAATAATATATCCATGTCTTTATTTTTCCTGTCATGTGATCTGCTTTCTTCTCCACTTCCTGGTCCTCAGCTTCATCTCTTCATGCCCAGATAGAAATTATGACTTTTTTATATGCATTGACTTTGGGCACATTGAAACAGCAGACCATCCCAAACACTTATAAGTTTGAGGACCCTCTGAGCCTCAGGAGAGTAGAGATAGCTTGCCAGGTGTGTGAGCTCTCAGTGTGAGCCAAAAGTGGTGTGCCAGATCCCTGGGGACAGGCTGTAAGACTTTTCTGAGTCCAGATGAGCCAATGAACTATATTTTAAATGTCTAAAATATAAATTGACTACATTTTGTGAAAAGATTCTCTGTTATAACTGAACCCTGGCAGGAGGGACTGCAAATTGAGGAAACTTTCTCCTCTCTCTGAGTTGAAACCCCCAGGGATATGGAGTTTCACTTTTAAATAAGTTGGGTTGCCAGCAAATTCAGAGTTATTGAACTTTACATTTTATATTCCAGAAAATGTCCACTAAAAGGAAACTTGACCACTTATGCATATAAAATGCTATGCCTTTTAGTACATTTACTAGTACCTGGAATGATGAGTGAACATCTTGATTCTGTTTAGCATAGTAAACTTCTGATAAAAAACAAGGTCCTTAGGAACATTTCTGGGGTTTCATAATTAGAAGGAATTGTCTTGATTGTTCTAGCAAATCAACTGTGGGTAAAATGGTGGAAATGGAGACTATCTGCATATTCTTTTTGGATTGTTGAACTGAATTCAAAAAGGCACCTAAAAAAGTTATGATTGTTGACAGGACCTAGAATCATCTAGGAGTCAGTCTTCTGTGCATGTCTGTCAGGAAGCTTGAACATTGGATGAATTGAGGTGGAAAGACCCACCCCAAGCGTGAGTGGCACCATTCGCTGAGCTGGGGCCTCCGACAGAATGGAAAGGAAAAAAGAAAGGTGTGCACCAGCATTTATCCCTCCCTGCTTCCTGTCTGAGGATTCAATGAAATAAACTGTCTCATGCTCCCGCCGCCATCACTTCTCGGTCATGAGGACTTCATCCTCAACTAAAATAAACCTTTCTTTAAGCTCCTATATCAGGCATTTTGTCACAGCAATTATAAAAGTAATAGTGGCACCCACCTTTAATCCCAGCACTTGGGAGGTGGAAGTGGGAGGATCTCTGTGAGTTCAAGGCCAGCCGTGTGTACAGAGTGAGTTCTAGGACTGCCTGAGCTACAGAGTGAGACTCTGAACTGAAACAAATGAATGAAAAGAGTAACTAATACAGTAGATAAAAATCTAAGTAACAAATTTAGATGATTAGAGCCACTTCTATGAAGATTACCTATTTATGCAGAATACAATCTCTATGTATCTAAAGAACCTGATTAGTCTGACTATAAGTATGACAAACATAAATGACTACTGGCCTATAATACTTAATACCTGTATAACTTAAAGACTAAGATTTCATATTAGAATATTAAACAATCTTTTAAAAACTGTACAGCAAATGAGGACAATGACCTCAAAATGTAAACAATGTACAAGTATCTTGATCAGAGGTATAAATGTATAATGTAATATGATAAATATATCTTAAAATTGTATCAATTTACAAAATGTCTTAGACAGAGGTAAAAACATGCATGCATATAATCTGACAAAACAACTTTGCATAGGTTTACAAATATTATAAACAAATAGAAGCATACTCAACATAACAAATATAATTTGAATTTATATCAATACATAAGAATCTATAAATATATACCAAAGTAAATAATATAAATAATAAATAAATAGAAATAATAGTTCACAAGTATTCACTCTATTACTCACTATTATTATTAGTGTAAGTTTACACTAATCTACTTGTTAGGCACTCAATTTTCTCTTTTCTTTTTTTTTTTTTTTGAAGAGATCTTTGAGCCTACATAATTTCCACTCCAATCCTCAACCCTATACCAGTAATAATCAACCCCTAAATGATGTCCCTAACCCTGAGTACAGACTTTGATGGGAGGATGGCCCACGTTGGGTACCATATGAAACAGAATGCATCAGGTCTGGGGAATGCAAATCCCACACTAACTCTGAATAGGGTATACTAAGGTTTTTCTTTATTGAAGGGGAAACTCCCAGATCAGAATGAGGAAATGGAACAGGGTATAACATCCATGTATGGTATGGTGTGCAGGAAGAATAGGGGCTGAGAAGAAGAGGGTCAACAGGGTGGGTCCATGGCTTTTTGGTTATCCAAAAGTCATACCCAACCTGGCCCAGTCTCCCAAGGACCAATAGCTGAAGAAGGTTCCCCATCAGTACTAGGTATTGGACCCAAGGCTGTAAGCTTGCTAATCAAGTGCTCCACTACCAAGTGACAGTCCAACCCCTATCTATTTTGTAAGCAGATACTGGATTTTAGATGTTTTCCTGTCTCGTTTTCATTCTCAATACTCATTTTTAAACTTCCTTATTATATTTCTGTGCATGTATGTGCATATGTACACATGTTTGTTGATGCTCTTGGAAACCAGAAGAGAGTGTAGGATCCCCGGAAGAAAGTGTTGCAAGTATAATTAATTATCAGCATTGCTAATACAGCTTTAGGTCATTTTGTTATTGTACAATATACCAACATGTAAATAAGCAAATTATTTTAAAATACCTCCAAGAGTAATTAATTGCTTGTCTTGATTCCATATTTTTCTTGTGCTGACATTGTTATTCTGTTCACAATAGCTAAAAAAATGGAACCAACCTAGACATCCATTAACTGATGAATATATAACAAAATGGGGTTCATTTATCCAATGGAATTCTACTCAGCATTAAGGAAAAGTGAAATGGGATTTATGGGAAAGTCTATGGAACTGGAAAATATTATACTGAACAAGGTAACCCGGGCCTAGAAAGAGAAATGTCTAGCATTCTTTCTCTTATGAGGATTCTATCATTAAATTTTTGGGTTTCTCTTTTAAACATGAATGTGTCTATAGAGAGCAGAGAGCAAGAAAAGATCCCTGAGAGATGGGAGAGAACTTGGGGATACCCAATCACATGTGACATGAAAGTAGAAGGGTGGAATAACATCTAGGTTGAAAAGCTTTAAGCAAGGATGGTTAATTCAGAGATGCATACCTGGCCAATCTGCTGAGAGTAAAAGACAAGCAAGTACTCAGTCAAGTCAAGGAAGACATCTACAGCACCCTATCCAAGCCTGGGTCATGGGAAAAGGGACAGGAATATTGTGAAACTGGAGGATGGGGAGGAGTTCTGTGAAACCTTGTCTTCTGGAAACAACATGGCTATATAATCAAGAATGCACAGCAACTATGGCCATCTGCACAAGAAGACATAAATGTAGGAGGGATCCATGTGTGGTGGCACATACCTTTAATACCAGCATTCTGAAGACAGAGGCAGGTGAATCTCTGAATTCTAGACCAATCTGGTATACACAACAAGTTCTAGGATAGACCAGCCTGGTATACACAACAAGTTCCAGGGCAGCCAGGGCTACATTGTGAGACCCTATTGATCTCAAAAATAAGTAAATAGAGATAGATTATAGATAGATAGATAGATAGATAGATAGATAGGACCGGCTATGAGGATAATCTCCAAGGAGAGGGAGGAGCATGAGAGATGTGGTGGTGGTTGAATATGTACACTACAGGGTATATATGTATGTATTATGCAATAGCCAACAAATTAAAGAATAGATAAAATACAGTAGGTGTGGTTGATAGTCCCCTCCTTCATCAATTTCCCTTCCTTCTAGAGGGTAACCAATAATCTGAAATTAATACATATTCTTTTTAGTTTTCTTTATCTTTTTGACAAACATATATTGATTCTAACTTGTGTTTTAAGTGGTTTATTGCTTGGGAATTATGTCTTCTGTCATTATTTTAATGGGTATCTTTTATTTTTAAGGGTCTATTTGACACCTCTTATATTGCCCTTCCTTACTTCATGCTGTTTTTAAATTGGATTTGCATTTCCCTGATCGCTAAGGAAGTTGAGCATGACCTTAAAGGAGGAGGTGGCGGGGAGGAGACAGAAATCTTAAATAAATAAATAAATAAATAAATAAATAAATAAATAAAACCAATCCAGAAGCTAAAAGGCAAATACTAAATAAATAAATAAATAAATAAATAAAGTGGAGTTTACTTACATTTATCTACTTTTTAAAAGTCTCTATATTCAGACTGAAAAGATGGCTCAGCAGCTAAGAGCACTCAACTTTCTGTTTCTTGGCCCTCTAATATTCAAGACTCAAGAACAACCTTGTATTTCTAATGAACTTTGCATGTAAATATACATTATAAATGATGGGAATATTCAAGATAGGTCAGAATCCTGTCAAGTGGTGAATTTGTCTACAGGTGTCTTTATTTCATTCCACCACTTGTTAATGAAACTTTAATTGGGTAAAGGATCCTAGATTTATATCTAAGAGAGGCTTGAAATTCTGCAGAGTTAGGCATAGAAAGTGAGCCTGACATATATAATATGCATTTTTCTTTTCAACTACCTGAAGATATCTCCTAGAGAATAATAAAACTGTTGGTGTCACCTCATGACACACAACCGTGGCTACCTGTGCCTTTGCCCAGGGAATGGCTTCACACTCACATAGAGAAGAAGCTTCCAGCATTCCGAACTGCTAAGAATGCTGCAATCACTCTCAAACCATACCAAGTTCCACACAGATGGAAAGGTTTGCGAGCACAGAGAGGAAAATTAAGGCAGGCAAACACTTGGCAGGTCTGCTACCAGGGAGATGAGTGACATGACTGTAGAAGTTACTGGGCTTCTACGTTTCCAGGCCCGAGACGCGCGTGATTGTTCTGTCTCATCTCAAGACTATTTCATCAAAGTGTCTGTGCACAGTCAGTTGTGCAGTATTTACTGATTGGATGAGATAGGATCTGGATCCTAAAATCTCAGCACCTTCTAACAGCAAGCTAACAAGCTTTGTTTGACTCCTCCTGGCACACAGTCCACGAGAATTGCCAACTGACTATGGCTTTGCCAAGTTATACTGAAAATGGTTACATTTAGAAAGGTCCTTTCATTGTGTCACCCAGGGGAAAGGATCAGCCACTAGGTAGAGCATGTTGTTCTAAAAAAGTAAGGGGAGGAAATTCAGAGAGGGAAGGGAAAACAGACGAATAATCAAGCACATAAACCTTTGCTTGGATATTCTCCATGTCGTTTACTCATATTCCAGAGGGCAACACAAGCTACGTACATATAATTATATAACCTATATATGAAGTCAGTGGGACAGAAAAGCAAGTCTCCTCTAAAGACAAAGCTTGTTGTGGACAGGAAAACACCCATGGGATGCTAGAACCAGCTCACAAGGGCTTCCAATAGAGATTCTTTTAAGTTCATGGACTGGCCAGTCAGCCATTAAACCAACAATATCAAACGTTGGAACTACACTGTGGAAGTTGGAATCTGACCAATCAAACCTCCTTGGCTTTGCCTGACTCCCCCAGGATAGTTTTAACGTTTACCAGCACACCACTAGAGGGAAGCAGTAGCTGTACACAAATACAACTGGCTACCTTTGTTTCCTAGGCAACCAGAACCTCAAGGAGCCCAGCAATAATAATGGATTAATAGCACTTAGAAGGGAGATGGGGCGGGGAGTTGGGAGGAGTACAAAGAGGGGAAACTGTGGTCAGAATGTATTGTTAGAGAGAAGAATCTCGTGTGTGTGTGTGTGTGTGTGTGTGTGTGTGTGTGTGTGTGTGTGTGTATCCTTCTAGGTGAGTCTCTTCTCTGTACCCTGAAGACCTCTGTGCTTATTTTCTTAGCTCAGAGGAAAGAACCAGCATCTGTTACACCTTCTTGACTCACCTTCTGGCACAGCAAGATGAAGCACAACCGAGGAGGTAATGCTGTCATCCTCCCTCTTACATGAGCTCCGTTTAGGGTCTTGTTTCCTTGGCAACACACCTGAGACTAAAACTACTTCCAGTTCCCACTCCTCTCGGCTACTTTGAGGAGTCAATGAAACATCCCCTCTTGGCACTGCACATGAGTCCATGGGATGGTTTCCAGACTAGGCCCCGACTTTAGCACAAAGATCCTTCCTTAAGCTAAGCTCTAATTGAGTCCAACGTTTTCTTTCCTGCAGTGTGGGCTGGATAGTGCAAAGAGCTGTCACTTAAGGAACCCCAGGTGCAAAAGCTGGACTTCCCCTAGCTCCATGCTGTCATCTGCCCCCCTCCCACATTCGCCAATTGACCCCTACTGCCAAGCTTTTCCTCCTAAGCCAGTGCCTGAGGTAAGGAGTCTTTGCAGATTCCTTCTGGACACCGTCCCATTTGGAAGGATGCTGAAAGGATTAGGGAGAAAGCAACTTGAAAGGGTGCCATAGGTTTCCATAGACCTGCCTCTGGAAAGTCCAGGGCTGTATCTCTGTAGAAAACCCAGGGCCATTCCCACCCTTTGTCCTTCCCTTATTGCTACCAATTTCCCTCCCTCAACCTCCACTCCCACCCTTTACCCCCTCCCATGCTCAGATCCACCACTTCAGAGGGCTGGTTCCAATTGCAAGGCTATTCCTGCACCGGTCTCTGGCAAGCGGAGTGAAAGGTGCCGACAAAGAGGCCCTCTCCACAGCTCCCTTTTCACAAGAAGCATGTATCCAATTAAAGGATTTTAATTAAAATGCTTTCTGTAGCATCCTGTTTCTCCTCACTATTATAAATTAAACTTGACATTCTCTGATTTAACAGGTGGGTGAGATTATTCTGAAAGCTGCCAGATGAGAGGAAATAGAAGCTAGGCTAAAGGAAGCTGTGTGCTTGCGTGAATGTGTGTGTGTGTGTTTGTACATGCACATATGCACTTTCATGCTGATGTAAGTGCACAGTTATGTATGCATATGTTTGTTTTTAAATGAGTTTTTAAACCTTTTCACTTCAAATACAGATGTCATGATACAGCCAAGGGGCCACAAGAAGAAAATACAGCTGCAATCTTTAAAAACTAGAATCTCATGCAAACTTTCTTAAAAAAAAAAAAAAAAGCCCGCAGCCTCTATTTCTTTAATCATGTGTGCATGTGTATTCCTAATGTTATAAATATTCCTAAACATATAAATGCAACCTGCTTAGTCTGCATAATGCATAGAAATTGCATAATGTATAATAAAGAACCTGTATGAAAGAAAACAAACAAGACAAAAGTAAGCCCAGAACACACATTTGTGCATTTCTCATCAGTGTGGCTTCATTTCTAAATATCAGTTGAAAATTACCTGTAACCCTCATTTTTTTTCTATAAAGGATATTTTTCTTACTATGTAAAGAAGGGACTAAGGGAGAAGTTTCAGTGTTGGTGTTGCCAATCACAGGTTTTATGTCTTCAGTACTATAGAATTCCATCAGTTTAATGTTTCAAGAAGTTCTTATAGAACCACGTCTTATGCCTTCCATATGAATTGGCCAGTTGTTGAAGATTCTCATTGTTCCAAAGCGGGCAGTTTATGTACAAAGTCAGTACTCTCCAGGTTTTGTCTGAGTCCCCTGTGGGAATGATGCTGTCCTCCTAGTCTGGACCTCTGCTCTCCCAAGTCTCTCCTTCCAGGTTCTGCTTCTACTTCTCCTCCCCACAACACTCTTGATCACTTTAACACAAACTCTATTTTTTAAATGTCTTCCGTATTTGTCAGTTTATTCACTTTGCCAACAAACCCAATCAGGGTTGTAGCTATTTAGGCTTTATCAATGAGCAATAAGAAAATAAACAAATATACAAAATACATTTAATGGTGAAATCACATAAGAAAGAAAAGGTTGAGGTAAGTAGTGCCGTTTGCATTTTATCTACTTCTATCACAATCTTAAATTTTATGTTTATACTCCTTTTTCTCGTTTGTGCTGCTAATCCCTGAGGATGAGGATTGTGTCTAATACTGTACAGTAGTAATGCTGCAGAAGTACCAGCTAGTGAAAGAAGAATCGGTGATCCTCGTGTGCTACAATTGGCTACTACCTCTGCAAACCTCACTGTGTGCTCCAGATTTCAATGTAACTCACTGTATTTTGATCCACATGCTGATTTTATAAAACAAATGTTTGTTTTCTTATATTATATAAATGTTGGTCAAGTGGCCCAGAAAAGTGAATGTCCTTCAATCAAAGGGGCTAATTTAATATTAAAGAGTGCACATGTATTCAGCTGCAAAGCCAACATTTGGGAGGCTGTGGCAGAAGCATCTGCATCAACCTTGGATATGACAATAACACAAGTGTCTAGGACTGTCTAGGCTAGGAACAACTGGAGAACCACCAGAAAGGGGCTGCCCATGCATGCTTAAGCATTGCCAGGGCATAATGAGGGCAGAAGGATCCAGAATTCAAGGCCATTCACAGCCACAGGAGAGTTAGGGACCACTCTTGTTTACCAGGAATCTGGCAAGCTGGAGATGGGGTGGAGAAGAGAGAGAGGAGGAGAGAGGAGAGAAGGGGAGAAGTGGGAGAGGGGAGAGAGGGAGGATGAGAGAAAGAAAGGGAGAAGGGAACTACATTGGGGCGTTTTTAATTGAGGCCAGACCGCCACCATGAAACATTACGGTGAATGTCCTTGTCAGTCCTAGCAAAGCATTAGCTCACTCACCCATGTAGGAAGGATTTTCCAGGATACACTTTCTCTATAGAAGCTACGGAAAAGTCCTAAGACTTCAACTTCATTGTTTAAGTTCTGAAGCTGAACGAAGTTAGAAAAGTGTATGATACCCACCTGCTACCTGATCTGTGCTCTCTTAACAGCAGCTGTTTAGTTATAGTTATCTGTGGGTGTCTATAATGTCCAATCCCACACGAGCACAGCTTGTATAGTGAACCGATAGCCTCGCCTCACTTGCTGTGAACACCTAATGCATATCCTATGCCACAAAGGATAAGAGATCCATTTTTCTCTCCATTTCGCCACTCAGTGTTCAGGAAGTAGAAGGAGCCACACCTCAAGTGCAGTAAGTGTCTTCACAAAACGACCAGCCTTCACAGTGCATGCCTGCCTTCCCTCTCTTCTGAGTATTTCCTTCCTCCATTTCTAAGGCTCCACTCATGAAGTATCACAAAGAGAATCAGAGAGAAGCCATCTATTTGATTCAAATAATATTGGGCTTGGGGAGCTGGACAGGAGCTACACCTTCAGACAGACTGGAAAGGGCATGCTCAAAGCCTAGAGACTCTCAAGCCCATCTGTGGACACATTCTCTCACTAGAAGACAGTTGCCTCAAGAGGGGAGCCTAGAAGGAATAAAGCATGTCGTTTTCCACTGTGGACTTCACAATTGTTAGGCATATTTTAACTAACTCGTATATCTTAAACTAACCCATAATTCTTGTCTGTGTTACCCACATGGCTTGGTAACTTCCATCAGTGAGGCATTCTCACCTTTCTTCCTCTGGGTCTGGGTGATACTGCAAAATGAACCTTTCCTCTTCCCAGAATTCTCATATTCTGGTTTCCCCACCTATACGTCATGCCTGGCTACTGTCCAATCAGCATTTTATTACAACAATACAAGTGACAAAACTTTACATTGTCCCACAGCACTTCCCCTTTTGTTTCTTTACAAAATAAGAACTCTGAACCTAATCTCCTTTGTTTAGCTTTTTACCGGAACATTATCAGTAACAACTTGTAACCAATACTCTAAACAAAGACAAACTTCCATAATCCATTTTTTTTGGGGGGAGGGGAATGTGGGTGTAGTCTTCTAGGCTATTTCCTGATGACTGGGAGCACTGATAATCTTATGAGGACCTAAAGAAAAATTAGGATTATGGTCAAGTCCTGAGTGGAATATTCTGTGAGGATTGATCATCTCAGTCAGCAGTCTTAAAACTGCTCTGGATGTAGAACTATGAGGAAACTCCAGCAGAGGTCATTTGAAATGCTGGGTCATCTGGGTCATCTGGGTCATCTGCTCCTATGGCGATTTTTCAGGGGGTCTTCCTTGATCAAACCTGATTTTTCTTAACCCAGAATAAATCTACAGCCTCTCACTTCCTGTGGAAACAAAAGCAAAATCTCTCCACAAGTAACATATCTTTTAACTTAAATTTTGAAGTCAAGGCATTTTCAAAATATATACATGTTGGATTAATCCAGCAGCTTTTATAATCAAATGTCTTTTAGCAGATGTTGCTCCTTCCTCAGCCATCAAACAATTTAAAGACACCACAATAGCATATAGTATCCAGATTCTCTGTGTATTTTCCATCTTTACGTGGCTTTATTTTAAACTATTTTATTTATATTTTATACTCTTATTTTTATATAAATAAAATTATATTTTTATTTATATTTTTATTTTTTTGATTTTTTTTGAGACAGGGTTTTCTATGTATCTTTAGCAGTCCTAGAATTCACTTTGTAGACCAGGCAGTCCTTGCACTCACAGAGTTCCTCCTGCCTCTGCCTCCCAAGTGCTGGGATTAAAGGTGTGTGACACCACACCAAACTTTCTTCTTTCTTCCTTTCTTTTTTAAGGATTTTATTCTTTTTCATTTTCTCCCAAGCCTACATATATTTTTAAACACACTGTAAACTGTTCAAAGGTTTTTTTTTATCTAAATCTATCTTTACTGTATATCTCTCTTTTTCTGACCACATGGATCTTTAATTTGCTAAGTAATATGGCTAGGATTAAAGCTGAGGCTTTAACACAGCTGGATCCACCCCATTCCTCAGCTTTCTGAGAGTCTAGCTTCACGGCAGAGGTACTGGAGGGAGCCATGTTTATTGCCACAACTCTATGGAGTTTCAAGGTCCCTGCCACCACCTAGAAACATGCTGTTGGTTATTCATAAATACAATTTAAGTGTTTTCTTACAGGACCTTTTAAAGGAGCTGCAAGGTTTTTGCAGATAGAACTGAGTCGGGAATCCTCTCTTAAATAAGGCACACTTGCCTTGAGCAAACAGAGCCCTCCCAAGAAAATACTGCTACCAAGAAGCTGCATTTAACTCTTTTCTTTTGTGTCTAGAAATTACTTCCCAGGCTTTCTCAGGTTTTATGCGGCTGTAGTTGCCCACGTTGGTGCCATTTGTAAGCAGAGACTGTTTGTTCATTTCCCAGCTGCCCAGACCCAAATAATAACAGAAAATATGTTAATTAGAACACAGTTTGGCGAATAGCTTAGCCATATTTTATCTAACTCTTATATCTTAAATTAACCTATAATTCTTGTCTGTATTAGCCATGTAGCTTGGTACCTCTTATCTGTGAGGCATTCGCATCTGGCTTCCTCTGGGTCTGGGTGACAACTGCAGAACGAGCCTTTTCTCTTTCTAGAATTCTCCTGTTCTGATCACCCACATATCTATACTTCCTGAATGGCTACTGATCAATCAGCATTTTATTAAACCAATACAAGTGACATACCTTTACAGAACATACAATACTGTTGCCCAACAATAAGAATCCTAAAATTTCTACCAACTCCAGAGATTCCTTGATTTATACCCCTACTTGATCTAAATGGAGTTAGTGCCCAATACATTTGCCTTTCTGAGAAGCTTAAGATATAACCCCACAAATGGAAGTGCACTAGAGAAAGATTTTCCACATTATAGAGCACAGAGGAATAGACAAGAACCAAAGACAAAATAAAGATTGAACATTAGACAAATGTATTTCTGATGATCCAGGTATGGGAAGGATGTTTCCAGGTTCTTGGCTTCTTATGCAAGGCACTGAAATCATATCTTACACAAATTACCAGAGTAACGAGGAGATTCTTCAGAGACAAGCAGTGCTGCAGGACACCAAGAAAACGCACTGCCAAGACTGACACCATCACAGAAATGAGGCTGCCCGGGGTCCCGCATTTTTGTGGGGTCTTCTCTTTATAGTTCAAGAAAAGCAAGAGTTTGGTTGCTAAGGGATGTACTACAAGTGTTTCTCTGTTTAGATAGATAGTTCTCAAGTTGTAGAATCTCTTTCCTGTTGTACATGTCCCTTTCCATGGTGCATCTGATTTTAACCATATGCACACTCAGTTATATATAATATTCTCCCTACCACATAGCTCAGAAGATACTGTTTATCTTGTTACATATGCATCCAAAACCAATCCGTGGCAAACCAGCTGCATTTCTCTTGGTTTCTCAGACTGTTCTAGGACATATTAGAAGAAAGATGAGGTGTTGTCAAAGAGTTGTTAAGGGGAGTAATTTGTTCAAATCATTTACATCAGATATATGTGCAGTCTTAAGCAGAGAGGTTCCCCAGTTGCTAGGTGGGTTATTACATAGATAGGCAAGCCAAGGAGAGTCCTAGGTTGTTAAGCTATTCCCTATGCTTTCCCACCTCAATTATCACTCACAATTGAATCCACAGGATGAGTCATGATACCATAAAAGAGAAAGGATGATGGGTGACATGTGGAGCAATTTCTATTTTCTCCTGGGAGATGTCTAGTTTACCTCAAGCAGCAAAGTTGGTTTCTCAGATGATTTCCCAGCACTTTACTATCTCAGAAAAATGCCATATAAATTTATGTATATATATGTGTGTGTGTGTGTGTATGTATATATATAATTTAAAAACATATAAAGGAATGTAGGGAATATATGAAAATACAGCTTGGAAAACTATTGTAAAACTGAAAACCAAATTTAAAAACACAAACAGTCACTTGCTTTCTAAGCAGTCACCCTTTCTGTCCCTAGGGTGAAATCGATACATGGGTCAAATCATTTTCCTCCAAAACACCCGATGAAATGAACTTTCCCAAGAACTCTCCCCAGATGTGACATGGTTTTTATTTTGGAAAGAGTCTGTGCCTGCCCGGTTAAAAAGAGATGAATTTGTCAAGTCTGTTGGCATTGAATAAGGCCGTAAAATATGCCCATATTTCCTCAAGTGATTGAGTTATTACACATCAAATTCTTGCTATGAAAACATGGGCAGCAAAAGAAAAAAATTTAGTTCCTGAGTATCGGGACCAAGCAGAATAGTTCAAACCTACTCTAAAGTTTTTATCCAGTTGCTCTGCAGTCAAACTGCATGCAGCACTGTGGGAAAGTTCTGAAATCTAAACAGAAAGTGATTGCTCGTGACCTACATACAGAGATGCACTAGGAAACTTGGTTTTAGTCCTCAGTTGAAGAGGAGAAGAGGTTGCACTCGGGATCACTTCTCTGCATCTGCCTACACATGCCAGCAAAGCAGGCTCAGAATGTAAAGCTATCCTTACTCTAGGGTACCTGGTGAGCACATTGGAGAAATAAGGAAGAGGATCACATTTCTGCTGGTCCTCTCAGTAAGTCTCAGGTATAGTGGCTAATAGCCTCAGTTCTGACCCAGTCTTATTACTAGGAACTCCACAAAGGCCTCTGTTCCAGGAAGAACACAAAGTTTGGTGCCCAAACTGGAACCAGCCACATTATACCTCAAGTTACTGGAGGTCAGGCATGAGCTGGAAGTGGCAGTGAAGTGTGCAGAAGAATTATCAATAAGCCAACCATGAGAGATATAAAATGCAAACAATATCCAGACTTTTTCCATACTTTCTACATGAATGAAAATGCTCTTGATGAGAAAACCTAAGACTGAAAAAAACTTCATAGTTCTTGGGGTCTCAGTAGTCCTCATTGTCCGCTATGTTCAGTGAGACCAGTTTTATCCCAGGCTTTTTCAGACCCAGGCCAGCTGGCCTTGGTGAGTTCCCGATAGGACATCCCCATTGTCTCAGTGTGTGGGTGCCCCCCTCGCGGTCCTGAGTTCCTTGCTCTTGCTCTCTCTCCTTGTGCTCCTGATTTGGACCTTGAGATTTCAGTCCGGTGCTCCAATGTGGGTCTCTGTCTCTGTCTCCTTTCATCGCCTGATGAAGGTTAATATTCAGGAGGATGCCTATATGTTTTTCTTTGGGTTCTCCTTCTTATTTAGCTTCTCTAAGAACCCGAATTATAGGCTCAATGTCCTTTGAACAATGGCAATGGGTTTTTGATACTACTGCACCTATTGGTTTTGTGGGAGCCTAGGCAGTTTGGATGCTCACCTTACTAGACCTGGATGGAGGTGGGTGGTCCTTGGACTTCCCACAGGGCAGGGAACCCTGATTGCTCTTTGGGCTGACGAGG
>NW_026067977.1:525830-544378 GCF_014885135.2 Alexandromys fortis | reverse complement strand
GGGGAAGAGACAGAAATCTTTAATTAATTAATAAAGAAATAAATAAATTAAAAAAAAGCTTCATCATTTAATTTGTTCCGAATAGTAAAAGGCTGACTTTGGTGCTATAACATTAGGTTTTTTCCACACAGTTTGGCTTTATTTTGCAGTAGAGAAATCATTTGGAGCGACTTTGAGGCAGACATCACTGAAATTGAGGCTGCTGCACTGCAGCAGGTCCATTGACGAAGCCATACCTAAGATAAAAGGTGTTTCTATATTTTATCTGCTTTCCTGTAAGGTTTCTTTCCTCTCCTCAGCAACTGTAGTGGTGCCACATACAGGCTTCCTCCACACAATTCCTTACGTTTGAAGTTTGGTTAGAAGTTTACAGCACATAAGCACAATGTGTAGCTATGTGTACTGTTTGGGCCCTGCTATAATACTTAATGAAACAAAACAGAGAAAACTTTAAATGTTTTCCTAAATCAAAGGTTACTGGATTTGGATTCCCAATATCAGAATGGCACAAGCTATATCCTTTTCTGTTGGGATGTCTGTTAAGTCCATTTGAGTCATAACATCTATCCGTTCCCTTATTTCTTCGTTAATTTTTTGTCTGACAGACTTGTCCAGTGGTAAGAGTGGGGTGTTGAAGTCTCCCATTATTAGTGTGTGGGGTTTAATGTGTGATTAAACTTTAGAAGTGTTTCTATTATATATGAGAGTTTCTTTTACAACTTTAGAAGTGTTTCTTTTACATATGAGGGTGCCCTTGTATTTGGGGCATAGATGTTCAGTATTGAGATTTCCTCTTGATGAATTTTTCCTGTGACTAATATGAAATGTCCTTTTTTTCTCTTTTGATTGATTTTAGTTTGAAGTCCACTTTGTTAAATATTAGGATAGCTACACCAGCTTGTTTCTTTGGTCCATTTGATTGGAAAAAATTTTTTTCAAACTTTAATTATGAGGAGATGTCTGTCTTTGAGGATGAGCTGTGTTTCTTGTATACAGACGAAGGATGGATTCTGTTTTCATATCCAATATGTAAGCCTGTGTCTTTTTATAGGTGAGTTGAGTCCATTTATATTAAGGGATATTAGTGACCAGTGATTGCTATCTCCTGTTCGTTTAGTTTTTGTTGGTGGTGATGTTATTTTGTGTGTTTTTCACTTTTTTGGGATTTGCTGCTGTGAGATCATCTACTGTGTTTTTGTGGATGTAGCCAACTTCCTTGGGTTGGAGTTTTTCTTCTAGTACTTTATGTAGGCCTGGGTTTGTGGATAGGTATTGATTAAATATGGTTCTGTCATGGAATATCTTTTTTTTTCCTTCTATGGTGATTGAAAGTTTTGCTGTGTATAGTAGTCTGGACTGGCATTTGTGGTCTCTTAAAGTCTGCATAACACTTAACCAGGACCTTCTGGTTTTTATTGTTTCCATTGAGAAGTCAGGTGTAATTCTGATAGGTCTGCCTTTATATGTTACTTGGCCTTTTTCCTTTGCAGCTCTTAATATTCTTTCTTTATTCTGTATGTTTAATGTTTTGATTATTATGTGGCAAGGTACTGGTTTATTTATTTTTTGATCCAGTGTATTTGGTGTTCTGTAAACTTCTTGTATCTACATAGGCATATCTTTCTTTAGGTTGGAAAGTTTTCTTCTATGATTTTGTTAAATATATTTTCTGTGATCTTGAGCCAAACTTCTTCTTCTATGCCTATTATCATTATGTTTGGTCTTTTCATGGTGACCCATATTTCCTGGATATTTTGTGTTAAACTTTTGTTAGATTTAATGTTTTCTTTGACCAATGAGTCTATTTCCTCTATTGTACCTTCAGCGCTTGAGATTCTCTCTTCCATCTATTGTATTCTGCTGTATATGCTTCCATTTGTGGTTCCTGATCATTTTCTCATATGTTCCATTTATATAATTCACTTGGCTTGTGTTTACTTCATTGTCTCTATTTCAATTTTCAAGTCATGAATAGTTTCTTTCATGTTTGATTGCTTTTTCTTGGTTTTCTTTAAGGGATTTGTTGATGTCTTCCTTTTTTTGTCTTCCATTTCTTTGAGGAAATTTTTCATTTCCTCTTAAGGTCCTCAAACATTCTTCTAGAATTATTTTTAGGTCATTTTTTTCTGCTTCATCTGTATTTGGTTGTTATAGACTTCATCTATAAGTTTTGCTGTTGTAGTTTTTACTGGTGTTATGTTGCTCTTTGTGGTGTTGTGTGTGTTCTTATTTTGTCTACCCATATTTTCCTCTGATTGATATAGTTGGGGCTGTCTGTGACTTTGGTGATGAGTCTTTCAGGTGCCAGTGGATCCAAGGCTCAGATGATTGCTCCTCATGGTGCAGTCAGGGCTAGGGTTCCAGTCACTCTGTTGCTCACTCTGTGTTCCTGGAGGTTGCTCAGCACTCCCGGGGGGGGTCACTCTACAATACCAGGGGTCATTCAGGCCTGCTTACACAGAGATTTCTTGCTTGGGGTTCTTTTTGCTGAGGATGCTGCCTTGGGCCTACTCTGGCAGAGGTCCTGGCTCAGGCCTACTTCCTCAGAAGTTCTGGATGTGCACCCCAGACCCACAGAAGTCTGGTTCCAGCCAACTCCCTCAGCAGTTGCTCCCTTGTACCTGCTTCTGTGGAGTTCACTGTCTTAGGCCTGATCAAGCCTAGGTTGTTAACTCAGTCCTGTTTCTGTAAATGTCCCTGGTCTAGATCTGCTCCCGCAGAGGTCCCAGGCTTGGGATTGGTCCCACAAAGGTCTCTGACTTCAGTCTACTCCCTCGGAAGTCCCAGACTCACACCAAACCTGCAGATGTCTCTGGTTCCTGCCTACTCCCTCAGAGGTCCCAGACTCTACATTGCCAAACTTTAAGTTTGTCTTAATTGCATACTATGTACTGCTGTTAGTCTTCTCCATAAATGTCATTCTTCTTACACTTTATTTCTTCAAAGTCAGACTCGGATTCTGCAGTCCTCTTAGAGGTATGTTTAATGTCATCACAGGTTGTCTCCGAGTGAGTGCCAGCATTACAGTTGTGGGAAATAAGGATCTGGCTATACATTCCCAAATCTTAGGTACAAATGGGTCACTGATGTTGCTACATGTTTGTCCTTTTGTTCCAAAGGTTCCAAAGCCAATCCAATTTCTTTCTTGGGTCCCTTGATCTCCACAGCTGTACTTAGCAAAGGCAATGTATTTACCCTGTACTGCCCACATTATGTGCAAAGGAGATCATGCAAACAAAAATGTCTCACTGTTCTGCGGAATGATAATCTGGCAGGAGTTGGCCTCATTGGTGTTCTTGATGGGATGGCTAAGCATACAGATCACTCTGATTGCCTGGCCCATTTTTTCAACCCTAACTTTTGCATGGTCCCAGGTCACAGATGAGTTGATTTCAGCATGTAATCTCTTTCAGACTTTACACCAATCACTTTTCCATTTTGCATAATAATTTCTTCAATTAGTTTATTCGGCATCTAAGTACCTCCTTGTATCACACAACCTTGCAAACCCTTGTGGCTATCCTCCAAGATCCTAGAAAGGATAAGGTATACTTCTACCCTAGCTTACCAAAGACTCTTTGTAAAGTTTAGCTCTCTTAATGATATCACAACACAGTTGATCTGCACAATCATCTGTTCTGTGCCATGCAAGAGAATGGTCAGGAAACTCTGTAACTTCTTGGCCCTAATCAAACTTTTTATCCACATCTCTCATTAAAGTCTTCTCAGGAACAAGGCCTTCAAAAGTTCTAGAATCCTTGGTGTGGGAGAATTGTCTGTATTCTGTCAATCATGTTTTAAATAAATGCTGATTGGCCAGGCAGGAAGTATAGGCGGGTCAACCAGACAGGAAGTAGAGGTGGGGTGATGAGAATAGTAGAGTTCTAGGAAAGAGGAAGCCAGTTCCTCCCCAGTCCTGCCCAGACCAAGAAAGAAGCAAGATGTGACCTGCCCCACTGAAAAAGGTACTAAGCCATGTGGCTAACATAGATAAGGATAATGGGTTAATAATGTTATAAGAGCTAATACAAAGCCTGAGCTAATGGGCTATTCAGTTTATAACTTATGGAGACTTCTGTGTGATTTTCCTTGGGACTTGCCAGCTGTAAGAACTGGGCAGGACAGAAACCCCAATGAGCAGGCCCTCATGTTACAAATCCTTTTCATCAACGTTGGCAGCATAAACTAAGAACTTCCTAAAGTAGCTTTATTTAAACAGCCACATTAAGCTAGATGCCAGGGCTTCTGCTCCAGAGGAAGGAGTCTTGTAGATTTTTCCTCCCTTATAAAACACAGCTCCCTTCAATCACTTTGAAGTGCATACAGGGGGTTACCTCTATGTAAAACTGGGTCTTCACCAACTGACCATTGGCCATAACAAAAACCCAGGGATTAAGTCAACATGCCAGTCTCCTCCTCTCCCCATTGACACTGGTTGTTGTCCTGGTATTTTAAATCTTTTGTGTAAGTCTTTCAGTGGCATTATAGAAGCGCTTTCTCCTGCACAGTATGGGTTCTGGTCCATGTGAAAAACCTACTTTCCATTCACTAGCATTATCCCCAATAGACATATTCCATTGGGCACCAGCCCAGCACAATCACCTAAAAGGCAGGGGGTGGGGGAAAGCACACAAGGGGCTCTGAGACCACCGTAGAGAAGGTAGCCAGAAGTTTGGCAGATCTTCGCCATCTACACCCCCCCCAGCCATGTGGGAGTGGGGCTGGGTAGACCTGAGGAAAGGAAAAACTGAGCTGACTAGGAGGCAAGCCTGGCCAACACCTCGGTCACATTAGATTTTTAGAGAAAAAAAAAAAAACTTAGTGATTTTATAAAACTTGTGAAGAATAAAGTTTCTGAACTCAGTTCCACCATCTGTTAATCTGGATGGATCAGTAAATGATATTTCAGTGAGCTATCTAGGTGATTATGATACGCAGTTAGCTTTGGAAATGTTAATTTAGACAAAAGTCACCATTAACAAATTCACATGGATGGTTTTCTAAACATGTCCAAGAGCCAATAAGACTGAAAAGTCAAGAGAGATCATGTTCTTTTGTGTGTGTGCACGTGTGTGCATGAGTGGCTGTGCAGGCTAAAGGCTGATACTGGGTGACACTATCCACCTTATATTTTGAAACAGGGCCTCTTACTGAACTGGGAGCTCATTGTTCTGGCTAGACTGGCTACCTAGTAAGTGCCAAGGATCTGCCCGTTTCTAACAACAGCCTCAGCTCTGGGCCTATAGGTGAGCTACCATGTGCAGCTTTTAGGTGAGTGTTGAGAGCCAACCTCGGGTCTTCCTGCTTGCACACACACACACACACACACACACACACACACACACACACACAAAAACACTTTCTGTGATATCTCCCCAAGCCAAGACTATGTTCTTTTATTATATAGCTGATACCCACAATCTACACTATAATACTGATTTTGTCTCTCTGTCCTAAGGAAAATGAACTCTTGTTCTCAGTTTTTCCATGTAAAATGGAACTCATAAAAGTAACCTCCAAGGGGTGCTGTGGGGATTAAAACAATAAATGTATGTCCTACTCTTGATAGGGGGTATGCTGCATATGTGCTCAGTAGAGATTATCAACCTGACTGATGTAAAAGAGCAAGCTTGAGAGATATCAGAGTCACAATAATGATTCCAAAATGTTTAATTAAACAATCTAATTATATCAGCTGCAGTCCTATTTGTAAGTAAGGATCCCTCAAACCTAATAGCTTATCAAAAGCACAACTTTTCCCAGGGCCAATCCTGCAAGAAATGCTCAGCTTTTCTCTTCACTCTGATCCAGTGCAGTACTTGGGAAGACCCAGGAATGGTGTTGGCTAAATTGGCCACCAGTGAAATGTGAAAAAGTGAGAATAAAACAACCGTGGAGCAGGATAGGTGTTAACACAGCTAACACTTAATGATCTGTGACATCAGATCACATAGGCTGTGCTGGGAGCCCGGGAGACTCACATGGAGTAACAGGGCTGAATAAGGTCCCCATGTGCCAGGGGTCCACTTGTCTTGTTTCTAGATTTCTCCTCCCAACAAAATCTACACAAAAGTTCTTGGCCTGAAGCCAGAGGAGCTGATGAGACTTCCCCACCCATTCATTCCTTTCTAAGCTAGGTCCCTCGACAAGGTGCTAATGAGCAGTAAAGGGCCAGAAGGTAAAGAGGAGGAGGGAGAAAGAGGGTCTGGATAATCCATGACCTGTATAAGCAGTCCCTAAAGATTTAGCTTCATAGATTCACAGAATCCCCTTTCCACCCAAGAGTGTGAAGGAAATTTGGATGGGATGCTAAGGTACCAGAAAATGAAATGTGGTCTTGCTAGGAATCTGCAGGCATTGATACAGCCTCCACTAAAAGTGCCTTTGTCGGGGGAGGGACTGAGAGTGGTATTGAGTGCTTGTCAGTGAGCTCTCCACCTGTGGGGTTTTTTTTATAGCTCATTCAGTCACAAAACTATTATATTTCAGAAAAGTTTCTGAAATCCATTTCTTTTCATTGCTCCTAAGGCTTTAGTCTGTGCACTTCCCCTACAGAGAAGCAACTGATCAAAGTCCAACATGGGAAAGGTTGAAACCAGGTTCCCAAAACTGACATGCATTCTAATTTGTACAATCTGTGTATTCTAAGAAACAAAAGGACTTCACTGAAGGTTAAGTTGGGAAGAGGTGTGCAAATTCATAGTAACATGTTGACTTCAGGGTATGAGAGATTCACACATGGATTTTGGAAGTCAAACACGTCAGGTTAAATCAAGCTCCACCTTTATCAGCTAATGTTACCTTGGAAAAGTTAATATCTCTAAACCTCATACCTCTCAGCTTTTGAACAAGAACTTTTTAGATAAGATGCATTGGTATAGATAAGAAGCATGGTAGGCATATATCAAATGATAAAAGATGGCGGTAGGCTATTGCTGATAGTGGTTGACTTCTCCAGAAATAGCCAAGTCTACCATAAGGAGTTGATAGTTATCCAAAGGTTCCTGTATCAAAGGACTCGCCTAGATTCCAAAAGACTTAACTGCTGAGTTATAAAAGTTAAAACTCCATACCACTTTCGCAGAAGGAACTGAAAACAAAATACACATTATAATATAAGAAATATAAGGTGAATTGATACAGCAAATTTTGACTTGCGTCTTAAGTGTATAACTGTCTCTTAAGTTTCAGTAAGACTTACAGATCTCAGAGTGCTGCCATAGTTTATTCTCAGCGCTCAGGGGACAGAGGGAGATCTCCATGAGTTCAAGTCCCGCCTATTCTACATAGCAAGTTATAGACCAGCCATGACAACATGGTGAGAGCCTGTCTTCAAACGAAGGCTATAGAGAAAAGGTTTAGAGGAGTAGAGATATGGTAATATGGGGGGGATTTCTATAATTAAATCAGGTTTGTTAAACAGGTGCAAAATATAAAGTATAGTCATAATACAGAACAAGGCTGCAACACTGCTATTGTTTCAGTTTGCTGATCCTCTTGTTTCCAAGGGGAAGTCTGGAAGGTCACCAAGCTGCCAGTACCATTGAGCCCTCCACAGTCCAAGAGAGCTCATGGTCCCTTCCCCTGGGGTTTTATCAGGTCATGTATCTCCAGAGAAGACCACACCCATTAAAACCAGCCAACCCAATACAATTAGATATAAGACTGAATTCCCACAATTTTCCCCTTTTAGTTTAAAATTTAAAAAAAAGATTCCAATACTAACAATCATAAAAACTATATACAATAGGAACAATTATCATATGAGAAATACATCTTAGATGTTCAAACCATGTTTAATAGGTAATTTTATAGAGATTACTCCAATAGCTATCCTTTCCTGCAGAATCTAGACTTGTACCTGATATGTCTTTAGCTAAAATTCATGAGAATTGTAATTGTAACTATCAATGAAAGACTTGAGAAGGAAAATAACATTACCTGAGTAAGCAGAAAGAGCAAGCAACTTCCAAAAAATGCAAGAAATGACAGAAACAGCTGGCTTTCTAGACAGTCACCCAAGGACTCTCTTCAAAGTTGGGATATCCAACTTTGGCTATAGGCCTAGAATAACCAACAGACAATTTTCAGAAGCAGGAAAATTTGAAGGACTGTCCTACCCTTTCTTGGCAAAGTTAAGCAGTCACTATTCTTTGTGTCCTGTTATCCTGTCAGCAGTAGCCCTGTCTTGGAAAAGTTAAGCAGTCACTATTCTTTGTATCCTGCTTGTCTGAATTGAACAACATACTTTCTGTCAGCAGTAGAGTCAAACCATACCCATTGGTCCAAACCATCCCAATACAATTGGCTATTGGACCAAATTCCCACAGAAATAGAGTTTAAACTTTAAAATTTGAAGTTTATATATAAACCCAGAGACAATATTAGAGAAAATATGCTTAGATATGAAATAGATGCCCTATCCTAAGGATTGGGCCTACATAAAAAAATAACTCAAAAAAGTTTATATAATCTTGGGAAATCAAGAACTTGATATGATGAATTGCAATAACTGCCATGTGCTTGGGAACTGTTTGTATTTCACAACCTAAACAACTTCAAAATCTTTAAAAGGTACTTCATGGTAAGAAAGTCATATCATGAGTTCTCTCACATGCCAATTACTGTTGGGTGGCCTGGGAGTCAAAGTCAGTGCTGAGAATGAAGTAATGATTTGTGACGGCTCTAGAACGTCCTAGGATGCATTCATGCCATCATCACCCATCAAAAGATAAACTGGTTAGACTATTATTGTTAAAAGCAGAATCTTTACTATTCAGAATACAACCATTTTACATCCTCCACTCTTGGCTGTTAAATCTAACTAACAAAACTTAATCTGGTCACCTTTCATTGGCTGTAGGTTTTGCATGTACAGGGTAGATGAATTTAATGAATGAAACATGAGTTTAGTTCATGTTCTGTTTGGCTAACATTGATATGGTGCCTCAATATTCTCAAAAGAATTCTAATTCAGAATGACTATTCAATAATGTTTTCCTTTCTTCAGTAAAATATCTAGGTTTTGGAGGTTTCTTGTTATTATTGTAAAAGGGGCTTCACTAAAAATTACAGGAAAAATTATAACTGATATTGGCTTTGAGTTCTGAAGTTCAGCCAGAGAGTCCTGATTTAGTTAAACACTAGCCTCTTGTATTTGTGTGTGTCACAAGTATGAATAAGTCCACATTAAGCATATATTTGTACAGAGATAACAGATCTTGGTTTTTGCCCACGTTGTACTCTATCGCTAAATACTTGGTCCCTGGCTTTTGGTTAGGAACTCGAGTGCACATGAATGAAAGCTCTATAGGAGAAAGCATTGTTCCTCAGACCTGAGAAGGGATGGGGAAAAACTCCAGGGGTGTCGCTTGGAACAAAAGTCTCAGACAACTGCTTATATAATATTTTTTATTATTTCTTTGAGAATTTCACACATGCATACAATATATTTTGATATTCATTCTCATATCCTCTCCATAACACCCTCAGGTCAACTCTCAAAGTCCCACACACTCATAAATTTATCTCTCTCTCTCTCTCTCTATATATATATATATATATATATATATATATATATATTCATAACTAATAGGCGTGTGACCATACATTGGAGAGTGGTTGAGCTACTAGATACCACAACCTTAAAGAAAACTTATTCCTTCTCCTAGAAACTATCAACTGTCCATAGTGCCTCAGTTAGGAATAGGAGCTCATGAATCCTTTTCCACTCCATTCTAAAATGTAAACTGGTCTAGTTGGTGCCTAAATAGAGTCTTCACCATTATGTTCTACTGTCTTTGGTACAGAAAGGTACTCTGGATGCTACTAAAAGAGAAATGTAAGCACCAAGTCAACTACAAAGTCTTTGATCTACAATGGTATCATGCCTACAAGATAAGTTGGTACCACAAAGCTGGTGTGAATAGCCAACCAATATCTGATAAGGCCCACTCCATGAGATTAAACCCATATCCAACACTACCTGGGTAATCAAAAGCAGATAATAGAATAAAACTGAATACTACTGTTCTAAAAGGGGGGGAAGTAGCAATAAAAAGGTTTCTAATGAAAATCAATAGATCGATCAATAATAAAACACTGACTGGCTTGATTTTGTGCAAATCTTATGCAGACAGCCACAGCTACAGTGTGGTTTTCCCAACATGCCCAAAAGATGCTGTTTCTTTCTAGTCCGCCCCAATCTCTGACTTCTAAGGGGATCTTTCCACTCTGTCTTCTACAGTGGTCCCTAGCCTTGTAAGAAGGAATACAGATGTTCCATTTGTGACTGAGCATTCCCCAGTCACTCATCCTCTAGGCTTCGACCAGTTGTGAGTTTTTCTATTAACTACCATCTGTTTCACAAAGAAGCTTCTTTGGTGATGACTAAGAACTACACTAATCGATCTATATAAAAATGAATTTAGAAGGCAGCCTCATTCTGAGCCCATTGGCATAAAAAAATAAAAAAGAGCATTGCATTCACCCCTGTTGTCTATGAGCTCCACAACCATAAGCTCTTGGCCAGACTTAGAAGTGCTAAGCATGTTTCTTCCTATGAAGTAGATCTTAAATGACAAGGTGGTTGATTGCACCTTTAGCTGTCTTGCCGCTATAATACTTATTAGCATATGCCAGTAGATTATGAAACTCACAAAGTTCACAGCTATATGATACTATTGATGACCTAGGCTCCTATTTCTATTTTGACAAGAGAAGGCAAGGCAATGGCCTGCATCAAATCCATTGATTGGACAGGTCTTCAAGTTTGTCTTACAAGTAGCCTCCATTCTATTGGCCAGGAGTCAACACTGAATAAGACATGTCCTGTCATGTGTAGTTCAGGGTCGTTCACTAAAATACATACCTTTTAAGACATAATAATTTCCAGTAATCTGGAAAGGTGAATAATATATCTATCCAAATATTTTAGTAAAGTTTGCTGGTATTTAGGATATAGTTTAAAATCTTGTCCTTGTCTAGTCAGAATAACTGTTAAATTCCATAATGAAACCCATAATTCTGCATTCTAATTTAGACAATTACTAATTTAAAAATTCAGAAATGTCTACATTTTCATGTTCACTATAGAATTAAATAATTCCAGAATGATGGACCTTGAAATGACCTCCATGAAAGGAAATCTTTGTGTGGTTTTGTTTTAGAGAGAACCTTATAAAGTCATGGGAGGGAACATGGGGGAGCCAGGGACACAAGCGTAAGATTTCTGTATAGTAGGAAGGATCTCATAATACAGGGTAGCATGAACTCGTAGTCTGGGAACTTTTTAAAGGGCACATGGCAGCAGCTGGATGAGAAGGTTGGTTCAATAGGCCCCATCATGTATCAAAGTACATCCCCTCAGTGATGGCCATACAGAGTTTCTGGGCAGAGATAATCATTTAAGAGAATGACAAAACAGAAGCCATGGCACTCTTCTGGCATCCCTGGCCTCCAAGAAGAATGTTCCTAGAACTGCTTTTTGGACTTGTTGCCTTGCCCAGCAGACTTATTTATATATCTATTACTATATAAGTTATGGTTCCGGCTTCAAGAGTTATTGTGATAAAGTTCTAGGTAAATGAACAGTGCAGAAGTTGGTGTATCAGCTGGTAAAGGGCTTGCCATTGACCCTGCTAATCTGAGTTTGATCCCTGGAATCCCACAAAGTAATAAAAGGAGAACTGTCTCTCTACTCTGACTTCCACATGTATGGCATGATGTGATGTGTGTGTACCCACACGCATGCACACACACACACACACACACACAAATAAAACAAACATGATAAAGATAAGGTGGACTGGGGACGAAAGTGACTTTAACCTTACTTCTTCAGGAATCACCAATGTAGGAGATATTCCCTGAGCCAGAACTCTGAGAGAAGCATTTCTTCAGGTATGCATATCATGGGCTTCTTGATTTATTACAAATGTTTTTGCACTCTATATCTGAAATGTTTTTGATTATTACCCTGTGGCTTAGATGAAGGACTCATTAACATTTTCCTTCTCATCAGCATCCTAAGCACCCAGGGCCAAGGGTCCAAAATATCCTTCTCCGTTTTGCACAGCTGGGGAGCAGTAGCTACCATGCAGGAGTTAAGGACACCGGGGCCAGAGCTACACACTGTGGCTCAAGCGCAGGCTCTGATGTGTGACCTTACGTAAGTCACACCACTCTTCTTTGCATTCCTCACTGGCAATGAGGAAAATAATGACCCTTACTTCACAGGATTATTGCAGAGGCTAAATAAGCCAGCGTAGACACTGAGAACGGTGTCTGGCAGCCAGTAAGTGTCGAATAAGCCTTCGCCATTCTCATCAAAGTTGTCTTCTGGGGCCAAGCCCCTGCCTGCTCTGTTTGCCCATAACTTCTATCTGATTATATTTAGCTCAGGGCTTTTCCTCTCTCCCATCAGAAGCTTTTTTATCTTCAGAATCTCTAATCAGAGCTACAAAGATAAAGCCTTAAGAGCGGTGGCTGTGAACCAATCCAAACAGGTTGGCACTTTGCTCAGGAAAAGCAGCTATGTTTTCCAAGTCCCTCCACCAGCCCTCATCAAAATTAAACCACCTGAGACTCTGGCAAGCAAACTGCACTTCATTTAAAGTACCAAGTTTTTCTCTGGGTGTAATAGAAGCAAACTTGTCTCGAGGAACTGAGACATGCTTTATTATATATACAGACAGGGATCTCTTGAGAATGTTACAAAAAAAAAAAAGCTTAATTCATTCTAGTTAACAAAAAATCCTGTAGTCTTGTTTTACACCCTAGCCCCTCAGCCAGAAGGAAGTCAATACCCATTTGATGAGCACTCACCTTATACAGCAGACGCTGTAGATTCTAAGGTAAGTGAGTTCCAGACACCACAGCCAGCAAGAAATCAGAGGCGCAGCTACCCTCCAAATGGGGATACCCTTGTCCCTGGGGCTTTGCTTATTTGGAGAAATCTGATTTGGAGGGGATGTTTAAAAGCTGTGTCCTAAACTCATATCCTCTGGGGCTTTTAGAAAGTGGTGGTGTCAATCAATCAACACCAGAGATGTTCTATCTATAAAGTCACAGAACTGGGGGGACCCTGGCAGATTTTAGACCAGAATACAGAGACTCTTTGCTAGGTTTGGAGCCTTTGGAGCTGGCAGAATACCCTGCAGGAGAGCTCACAGCACAACTCAGAAAATTTACTGGCAAAATAGTTACTTCCTGCTTCAGAGTAAATAGGCTTAAAAGTCTTATGTAAATGGTCCTAAAGGCTGGTTGGCTACCCCACCGCTTACAAAAGGTTTTGATAAGTGTGGAAGACTCAGAAACAGATGGATTAAGTTGCCCACAAAATACTCAGTTTAGTAATTAAACGCACACACATGAACACATGCATGCATACACACACACACACACACACAATTAAAAACTGAGAAGGGAAACCAAATTTGGTAATTGTCCAAGGCAGAACTCCAAAGGTCTCACACCGTTCTGCCAAGCACTCAGCTCTGCCAGGTCCTTTTCTTTCTACAGCTGTGTATCCTCAAGTAAAATTAAGCTTGTATGCTCCCTTATGAACCATGAAGAATACGCTGGGTACCCTTGCCTGGGCACTGCTTCCCCTGCATGTGCCCTAAGCACCATGGCCATGAGAGGCAAGATGTACCACTGCTTCTGAAGATGCATGTGCTATAAGCTTGCTCTCAACATCCTCCGCCGAGCCTTTCACTGCCCTCATGGCCCACTTCTGAAGTCAACTCCTTTGACAATATGTTCCTTAACCCTTCCTCAATCACATCCCCACTGCATCTGACAACTGAACTTTCAGTTCCATGGTCCCACAGCTACCACCAAAGGAGAACCATAGCTGTCCACAAAGCAAAGAATGGGTGAGGTGGAGTGAGCTCCTCTGAGAACTGAGTCTACACTCCATTGCCACTCTGTCACACAACTGCCAGGGACAACTTTAACACCATGGTCAATGGGAACGGTACCCTCTCCAGCAAGGCACAATCCACATGATGATGCGTCCTGGTGTCCTGCTTCGCTGGCTCAGGGTTCTACCTCCCCACACTCTGCTGTGCAAGAACACCACAGGTACAGACCCTGAGACTACAATCGGAAACAGAGGGAAAGTAGGACCCTTGATGACCAGGGTAGAGACCAAGATGTACGAGGTGTGTCTTAGATTTGACATAGGCCAAGAAGTACATACTTCTGTCGGAAGTATGAGGTATCACACAGAAACACGATTATCTAAATTGATTTAGGATTTTTCTATCATTTCTTAGCATATGCAGTATGTTTGTCTGTGTTATGAAAGTGAGAAGAAAATAATTGGTTACCACGGACCCCCAGGCTCATTTTTACCCATAACTACCGTCATCGAGCATCATTGTGACTTTCTGAGAAACACACAGACGAGAAGAAAGACACTTCCCTGCCTTTATCCAACATCACAAAGTGTTCACTTCAACCTGACTGCCTCCTTTCTAATCCATAATTGTTTCTTTCCACTAGTTCACCAGATAAGGCCATTGTGTGGGTTCCAGAAAGTTTATATTAATGCAAAATCCAACCCTCATTTATTTTCATAAGAGGAGTTTCAGATATGGGGAGAAACTCAGGACTTCAAAGAAAGGTAAATTCTCTGTCACTCTTTCCTTCAGAACCTTGGTGCAGTATCACTGAAGGAGGGAAGAGCATCTTCTTGTACCAGGTAAGCGAGAATACAAAAGCACACTTAGGTACAGTGTTGACTTAGTACTCCTTCCCACTAGTTCTTATCGAGGCAATTGAGGTTAATTTGGTTTGTGGCCTTTTCTAGGCAGGGTGTAAAATTCTCATCTTGAAAGGTCTGATTTGGCATTGAGCCTCATGATGAGAACTTTGTTTTCCAAGGCCCTTGTCCTCCACCATTCCACCGACAGACTGGTTGGCAAAGGCACAGATAGGAAATCCAGCGCAGGGGCCCCGATGCCTTCAGGCACCGCAGAAATGGGTCTCACGGTACAGGAAAGGGATCCAAGATAAAACAAGAGAGTTCAAAAGATCAGGATGCCTTTTCATTGATCTTGGACTTGTAAGAGCGGCACCATCAATCACAGTCGTTCAGAAATTCCTATTAATGGCCCCAAGTGCCAGGGTTCCCATATGGTTTGTCTTTGTAACATTTGGTCTTGGGCATCTCTTTGGAAACAACGTGAGAATCTGTCAGTGTCAGATCCAAGCCCAAATTGGCTGCCTCACTCCCTGCAGCAAGGAAAAAGAAATGTGTGTCTGCATACATGCTTCAGTAGATGGACATTCGAGGGCAGCTAGTGAGCCGGGAGACTGTCCCTGGGAGAAAGCTAGAGAAAGAGTTGGTCAAGCCAATCTGAAAAAGAACTTTTTCCCATTTTTATCTATCTCAGCCATGCAGGGTGGGGTGGGGGTAGATATGGACCTTGGTAAAGAAGTAATGGGTATATGCTTACCACAAATCAACAGACATTTAGAGAGGACAGCAAAGTATACCTATAGAGGGAGAAACAGCCATCCTTCTTACTCTCTCTTCTGACATCACTGAAGCCACAAAGGTATGCTAATAAGACATAGCAACAATGAGCTCCAATGTGACATTATCCAGTATGGAAGCCCCTAGTCATGTGTGACAGATATTTAAGGACTTGGAATGGCTAAGAGATTCAAGAGGTACTGTGCTTGTAAAATACACACTGGATTCAAAGACTAGATACAAAACTTACCATAAAGTATAATCTTATTATGTTTACATTGGCTCCATGTTAAAATGATGGTAGTTCATGCTGGGTAAAATTAAGGATATTGCTGCAACTGTAATATTGTAATATAGATTTGCAATATTTGTAATATAGATACTACAATATTTAAAAACACATTGTATTTCTGTTGGAGAGTGCTGTTACAAAATATGACTACATCAATTGCAGTGGGATTGCTGTACTACAAACTAATTAGCTTAAACCAATAGGGATTTATTTGTTTTCTCAAGCTTCACAAATCCAAAGTCCATATTAAGGTGTCAGGAAGGTTGGTGGTGCCCTTGGGGAAGAGTGTGCCCCATGCAGTGCTCCCAGATGTTGGTGCTTGTGGGCAGACCATGGAGCGTTGCGGCTTGTAGATACAACACTTCATTCTCTATCTCCAGTCACATGGCATTCTCCGTGTGTCCATGTCTCTTTGAGAAAAGAAAATATTTTAATTGTGTGTATGTATGTGTGTGTGTGAGAGAGAGAGTATGTGCATGTGAGTGTGTGTGTGTGTGTGTGAGAGAGAGAGAGAGAGAGAGAGAGAGAGAGAGAGAGAGAGAGAATGTGCATGTGAGTGTGTATATGTGTCCCAGAGAAGGTAGAGACACTGAATCCCCTGGATCTTGAGTTACTGGTGGTAGTGAGCTGCTGGATGTGGGCTCTTTGGTCCAAACTTGAGCAGCAAACACTCTTGGCTGCTGTGCCATCTCCCTAGTGCCATCTCATCTCTTTTCACAAGGAAGCAGTCATACTGGTTGAGAGCCCGAGGCTGTAGTATGACATCATCTTAACTAACATAGTAAAGAAGCTATGTCCGAAGTCACACTTGGATTTGGAGACACTATTGAGCCCAATATAATGGTCAACTAGTCCTCTTAAGGAAAAGGGAGAGAGGCCTTCATTCATGGAGACAACACACTACCTCAGCCTCAAGTGATGAGGCATATCCACCATGCTTCCTCCCAGATGGGTCGCGTACACGCTGAACTTCCAAAATGCTGCTGCCTGGTGAGCAGCTTGCCAAGGTCAAAATGCCCAGACTGAAACAAACATGAGGAGACCTGGGTTCAAGCTATAACTCTATCAATAGCATTGCAGAAGACACCAGAAGAAACGAGAGAGTTCTCTGAACCCCAGATCTTCAAAATAAAACCCTTGAACTTTCAAACTCAGAGGATAGCTTTGGGGTTTACATGGGGCAATTATTAACGTGCTTTTAAGAGTACAAATATAAGTCACTGCGGAAGGATGTTGCAGCCTGGCCCTCCCTCTATAATGGCCCTTCCTCTATTATTTTGAGAAAAACAGAAGGATGGCTGAATGCTGGAGGATGTGGGCTCACTTAGCTTCTTGCATAGACACACAGAGGTTTGAGAAAATGGTCCCTGCAGACCTGGAGGACTTGGTGGCCTCCTTGGTTGTATACAGCCTAACCTCCCCAGTTGGCCAAAGGACAATTTACAAGTGTAAAAAAATTGTGCTCTTGTTAGTCACCCAATGATGAAAAGCTTTGCTGGAACACTCTTGTATCTAAATCATGAATTAGTGGGTGGCACAGAGCTGAAGGCTGTGGCCTTCAGTAAGGCTCCTTCTGTTGGGGTCCTGGATTGAGAGTCTGAGAAAGCAGATCATACTTCAGAGATTTGTGAAGCTGAGCGATGCCACACTTAGGATGTTTTTAAATGCCCCCATCACCGCTGAATGTGTTAGAAGCTCAGTTTTCAGGGTGGCAATGATGGGCATTGATATTTTGCCTGCATGCATGTCTGTGTGAGGATGCTGGAGTCCCTGGAGCTGGACTCACAGAGAGGTGGGAGCTACCAGGTGGGCACTGGGAATTGGACCTGGGTCCTCTGGAAGAGAAACCAGTGCTCACACTGCTGAACCATTGCTCCAACCCCTAAAATAAAGTACTTAAGTTAATTGCAGGCCTGCCCTCAAAAGTTACTGTGGATCCCAGCCCCTGCGGCTTCCTGTGTTGCAGCTTTCTCCCTCCCATGGGTGTTGGAGAAGGCTGCTAGTTGGTTCCCAGCCACCCGACTAGCTTAGACCTGAAATAATCACACAGAAACTGTATTAATTAAATCACTGCTTGGTTCATTAGCCCTAGCTTCTTATTGGCTAACTCTTACATGTTAGTTTAACCCATTTCTATTAATTTGTATATGGCCACGTGGCTGTGGCTTACCAGGTAAATTTCCCAGTATCTACCTCCAGCCACTCCATGGTTTCTCTCTAACTCTGTCTTCCTCCTCCCATGCTATAGGTCAAGCCACTTTTTTTTATTAACTAATAAAAGCAACACATAGACAGAAGGACCTCCCACACTACCTGGGGTCCCTCAGTCCTGCCCACCAACACCAGCATTTACCAGAACTGGTATTATCTGTATCTTCAGTTTCCGTAACTGTGTGTTAAATAATTCTTTTTTTCTTTGTAAAGCTAGCCACCCAGTAATATTTAGATATAGTACCAAACACAGAGGATATATAGCAGATATGCATGTGCCATACAGAGGAGGAAATGGACACTGTACCATAGAGGCCTCAGACAGGCACTCAGATAGAGTCTAAAACATCTAAATTAACTGTGATACAGACCCAACAATCCAGGCAACAAGCAATAGCTTCATCAAAACCAGGCTGAATGGCCTATCAGAGAAATGATAATCCCAGAAAGTCTGAATTTGAAACAGTTCCCCTTCTCATTAGACACAATGAAATTCTTTTTTTTTAAATATAATTTTTTATTGAAAAAAAAAAAAAGATTTCCGCCTCCTCCCCGCCTCCC
>NW_026067977.1:507286-524920 GCF_014885135.2 Alexandromys fortis | reverse complement strand
TAGTGTGTTCTATTTCCATCCATTTGCATGCAAAATTCGAGAAGTCATTGTTTTTTGCCGCTGAGTAGTATTCTAATTGTATTGATTTTATTGAACTATACATTTTTCACTGCCCCCTCCCTTTCTCTCCCCTCCCCTTCAACCCTCTCCCATGGTCCCCATTCTTCCAATTTACTCAAGAGATTGTGTCCTTTTCAACTTTCCATGTAGATTAGATCCATGTACGTCTCTCTTAGGGTCCTCATTGCAGTATAGGTTATCTGGGATTGTGAGTTGTAGGCTGGTTTTCTTTGTTTATGTTTAGAAGCCACTTATGAGTGAGTACATGTGATATTTGTCTTTCTGGGTCTGGGTTACCTCACTCAAAATAATGTTTTCTAGTTCCATCCATTTTCCTGCACAATTCAAGCTGTTGCTATTTTTTTCTGCTGTGTAGTACTCCATTGTGTAAATGTACTACATTTTCTTATCCATTCTTCAATCAAGGGGCATTTAGGTTGTTTTCAGGTTCTGACTATGACAAACAAAGCTGCTATGAACATAGTTGAACATATATACTTATGACATGATTGAGCATCCTTTGGATATATACCCAAAAGAGGTATTATTGGGTCTTGAGGAAGGTTGTTTCCTAATTTTCTGAAAACTCACCACACTGACATCTAAAGGGGTTGTACCAGCTTCCATTCCCACCAGCAATGCAGAAATGTTTCCTTTTCCCCACAACCTCTCCAGCATAAGTTGTCATCAGTGTTTTTGATCCTGGCCATTCTTACAGGTGTAAGATGGAATCTCAGAGTTGTTTTAATTTGCCTTTTTCTGATGACTAAGGATGTTGAACATGTCCTTAAGTGTCTTTCAGCCATTTTAGATTCCTCTGTTGAGAGTTCTCTGTTTAGGTCTGTACTCCATTTTTTATTGGATTATGTGATCTTTTGGTGTCCAATTTCTTAAGTTATTTGTATATTTTGGAGATCAGACCTCTGTCTGATTTGGGGTTAGTGAAGATCTTTTCCCACTCTGTAGGCTGTCATTTTGTCTTGTTGACCGTGTCCTTTGCTTTACAGAAGCTTTTCAGTTTCAGGAGATCCCATTTATTAATTGTTTTTCTCAGTGTCTGTGCTACTGGGGTTCTATTTAGGAAGTGGTTCCCTGTGCCAATGCGTTCAAGTGTACTTCCCACTTTCTCTTCTATAAGGGTCAGTGTGGCTGGCTTTGATCCATTTGGACTTGAGTTTTGTGCATGGTGATAGATATGGATTTATTCTCATTTTTCTACATGTTGATATCCAGTTATGCCAGCACTATTTGTTAAATATGCTTTCTTTTTCCATTTGATATTTTTTGCTTCTTTATCAAAGATCAGGTGTTCAAAGATGTGTGGATTGATATCAGAGTCTTCTATTCAGTTTCATTGGTCCTCCAATCTGTTCTTATACCAACACCAGGCTGTTTTCAGTATTGTAGCTCTGTAGTAGAGTTTGAGGTCAGGGATTATGATGCCTCCAGAATTTCTTTTATTGTACAAGATTGTTTTGGATATCCTGGGTTTTTTGCTTTTCCATATGAAGTTGAGTACTGTTCTTTTAAAGTCTTTGAAGAATTTTGCTGGGATTTTGATGAACATTGCGTTGAATCTGTAGATTGCTTTTGGTAAGATTGCCATTTTTACTATATTAATTCTGCCTACCCAAGAGGTCTTTCCACTTTCTGGTGTCTTCTTCAATTTCTTTCTTCAAAGATTTAAAGTTCTTGTCATACAAGTCTTCCACTTGTTTGGTTAGAGTTACTCCGAAATATTTTATGCTATTTGTGGCTATTGTGAAGGGTATTGATTTTCTGATTTCTTCCCCAGCCCTTTAATCATCTGTGTACAGGAGGGCTACTAATTTTCTTGAGTTAATCTTGTATCCTGATACATTGCTGAAAGTGTTAAGAGCTGTAGAAGTTCCTTGGTAGAATTTTTGGGATCCCTTCTTATGTAAACTTTCATATCATCAGCAAACAGTGAGAGCTTGACTTCTTCTTTTCTAATTTGTACCCCCTTGATCTTCCTTTGGTGTCTTATTGCTCTAGCTAGGACCTCAAGAACTATATTGAATAGGTACAGAGAAAGTGGACAACCTTGTCTTATTCCTGATTTTAGTGGAATCGCTGTGAGTTTCTCTCCATTTAGTTTGATGTTGGCTGTTGGCTTGTTGTATATTGCCTTAATTATATTTAGGTATGTTTCTTGTATCTCTGCTCTCTCCAAGACCTTTATCATGAAAGAATGTTGTATAACACATCAGAATCATCATCCACCATGACCAAGTTGGCTTCATCCCACAGATGCAGGGATAGTTCAACATATGAAAATCTGTCAACATAATCCACCATATAAACAAGCTGAAAAATAAAAACCACATGAATATCTCATTAAATGCCAATAAAACATTTGACGAAATGCATCTTTTCACAGTAAGTGCTGGCCCTCACACCGAGCCCTCATGCCCCTGGGGAACACCTTTCTTGCCTACTTACAGGTGGTCTGAGTGACACAAAAGCCCTGCCTGAGGATGGTAGTGTCATTCCCACATGTGCTGCCAGTGGCTGCCTGTAGCTCTGCCAGTGAGTTTCCCGAGTCCTCCTTGCTCTCTGGACACAGAGATTATCTGCCAGTGAGCTTCCCCAGCTCTCCTTGTTCTCTGGATCAGAGAGTGTCAGCCAGTGAGCTTCCCCAGTCCTCCTCACTCTCTAGACACAGAGCATGTCTGCCAGTGAGCTTCCCAAGTCCTCCTCACTCTCTGGCCATGGATTCAGCATCAGTTACAAACTTGACCGTGACGTCTCCTGTGTCACAGAAGGCATCATCAGTGTCTCTGTCTTCCTCCAAGCCTGGTGCTTCAAAACTCTCCTGCCCAGCCTGTCCCAGAAGCAAGGCTGTGTCCTCAGAGCAGGATGCGCAGGTGCCCCAGTTCATCTGAAGCAATTATTCTTTACCTTCTTTTTACCTTTTTTAGGATGGTACAGCGGTGCCCTTTTCAGTCAATTATTCATGGATAACAATTTAAGAGGACATCATTCCTACTACAGCGCTTTTCTTGTGAACTTCTCGGAATAATAGTACCCAAAGATACCCAAAGCAGGATACCTCCTTGGGTAATACATCTGAAAAACACATCTTGTTTTATGAAGTCAGAACAAAATTTTGGCAAATAAACAACCTAGAGATGTCCATCCATGAAAGCATTTAGTTTTGCTTAACACCACATCACCCAAGATAAGCCATGGCCCCTGGGGGCCTTTCAATTGTTTCATTTTTTTGTTTCACTTTTCTTTAATTCTTTTGACATTATAATTTTGTTTTGTTTTGTTTTTTAGAGCAGGATCTTACTGTGTGTTGCTGGCTGTCCTAGAACTCGCTCTGTCAATCAGACTAGCCTCAAACTCATAGAGATCCATCTTCCTCTGCTTCCTGGGTGTGAGAATAAAGGCATGTACCACCATACCCAACTTGGAATTTTAATTAGATTATAACACTTCTTCACATCTTTTACTCCTTCAAAACCTTCGCAAATACATCTTCCTGCTCTCATTCAAATCCATTGTCTCTTTCCTTAATAGTTATTGTATCCAAAAATGTATATGCATATATTTTCCTAAATATAGCCTGCTCGTTCCATAGAATGCTACCTGTATGTATGTTTTCAGGGATGACAGTCCTTTAATAAATACCTATCCGTTGACTATCAGAAAACAACTCACAAATGTTTGCCTGCAGAGTGAGGTCCAGAGCACTGTTTTTCTTAGATCCCAGATGTCAGAGTGCTCCACGAGGTATATGAAAAATCATCCTTAGCCTAGAACCCTTCCTGAATTATCTGTGTTGGTCACAACAAGATTTTTGACATTAAAAAAATAATAATGATGATGATCAGTGGGATAGATGAGTAGGTAAAGGCACTAGGTACCAAACCCCAGAATCCACATAACAGAAAAAGAGTTCATGTAAGCTGTCCTCTGGCCTGTATGTACTTACACATGGGCACTGTGGCATTCCCCCCACACACACACACACAAACACATACACACAAATTAGATAAATATAATTATAAGTTTTAAAAATTAACGTTTAAAGAAACAGATGTTGTGGTTGTGTCTACTGTCTGACGTTATCTGAAGCTGAGGTGGGGTGTCTGAAGTCAGGATGGACTTACGGGAACTCCAGTCTTTTGTATACTTTCCTGTCTCTGGTCTCCCTAATGACTGACCTAAGGGCAAGTTTTCAGCCCTTCACCAGAGACATGGAGGCTTAAGCAAGTCAGCTAACTACTGGTGTTTCTTAGAAGCATCTTAAAGAAAGAGAAGTTCATTGGCTCAACATACAATATACACGTGCCCAGGAGCTTAAAAACAAAAGAAACAGAAGTGATTGAAACAGCAAGTTCAACACAGAAATAAGGTAGATGAGGAGGCCCCCTTGGGGATGCTTAACTGATTACCACCAAACTAATAAGTGTAAGACATTGCAGCATTACTGAGAACTAAGAACGAATGAGGATGTGGTGAGAGACGGGCGTGGCGCTAGAATGCCCGAAGGCATACAAGCAGACAACCGAGGCCGTACCTCTTAATAACGTCAAGATTCATGACTGTTTTCCTCCAAGTTGTCATCAGCTTTCATGCCATGAGATGATAGAGCGTCTCTTCGTGCCCATGTCAAAAGCTCAAAGTGGAGGGTCAAACCCGAGCAGGAAAGAGGACAGCGCTGATGAATTTCCCTGCCCAGTCTAAGAGGATCCGTCTGCTCCCTGGAAAGGGGCTGCACTGGGGGCGGGAGGGTGTATATGTGTGCCCCACGGCCTTCCTTGCAACTCACAAAAGATTTTCCAGACAAATGGATATTTGATCCAACCCTCAATAGCCCTGCCCTTAGGAGGAATCGTACTGGTCACTGGCCCAGCTTAATGTACCTTGACCGTACCTCATCCAAGCTGCCTGTAGGAGGCTGGCTTGAATCCGAAGCCTGCAAAATATCACAGCGTCACCTGGTTAAACAAAATGGGTGTCAGTTTGTGGGTTTCTTCTGGGCCAAAACCAGTGTTTCTTCAAGCTTAAAAACAGAAGCGCTGAGAGCAAGCCGCCTGAAAACTGACAGCTATTGCTGGATATAGCTTGTCAGGGAAAGCAGTGGGGTGTTGTGTTTCCAATAGCCGACACTCTCTCTGAGCAGAAAGCCCAGATGTTGCTGTAAACACACAGGCTGGTAAGAAACTGGCGTAGGCACATCCCAGGCCTCTCTGCACGCTTTCTCAGAAACATTCCGCTTCCCAATAACTCAAAAGTCACCTATTAAATAACACAAATGACAACAGCTGCAAAGCCAGAGCTAGCTTCTGTGGCACCAAGTCTCACAGATACAGGAATTTTTTTCCTACATTATTTCTTGAATAATATCTTTCTTTTTATAATTTATTCTGCCAAAAAAAATTTCCAAGTTCAACTTGTTTGCCCTTGTACCAATAATTCTGCTGTTACCAAGACTGGTTTCATGAGTCGTATACTTAGGCCATCTCACACTTGATTTGATCCTCTGCTACTATCATGGTGAAACTTTTGATCGATTTGAGCAAGGGACCCTACATTTTTGTTGTCCAGTGGTCTTGATATTACATCATGGCCCTTGGTGTAACCCAACCACCACACTCTGGCTTTAGAGGAGTGCTCTTACATTTCCAGTGGGCTTCACGTTGATATTCTCATTTGATCTTCATGGGAAAGCATTCAGATATGTGAGAGGCAGAGAGAGAAGACAAACCCTTGAAGCTAGGGAAAGACTTGCTTCCAACCCGGGCCCTGCAGATGTTAGTATACACATTTGTTGATGTCTCACACCGGAGCAGCTGTGAAGGCATCTTTCTTCCCTCCTTTCTTCTAGATCATCTTTGTGTCTTCCAGTTTATAAAGTATAAATGTTAAAGCCAAGAGGTTCAAAAAGCCTTTCCAATATTTTCTTCTGGGTCCAGTGAAAATCAAAGACAAGCTCAGATTAGATATGTGTGATTTATGCCTATATAAGTCAAATGGGAGTCAATAACCCAGGAAGTCTGATGCTAACTGGGGAAGAAACAGGAAGTTGTGCAGAAGTGTCATAGAGCACTGTGCCCTCTAAGGGGGATTTGGAAGGAGCACTGGGGAATTTGTGAGCCAGTCAGTCACCTCTCAGAGGAGCCCCACGTCTCCCAGAATGCTCTTGCCTTAGTTTCTCAGCAGCATCTTTCCTCACTGGAGCTGCTCACTGGAGGTGTAAACTTTCAACAGAGACTGTGTTTGCAAAGGTCGGTAGCTAACTTCTTGCTCTCTTCTGCCTGAGTTTGCTAGTCTGTGGTATACATTTTCATGGCCACCACATCTGACTTCACATTGAGTCAGTGGCAAAAATATAAATAAATAAATGATAGATAGATAGATAGATAGATAGATAGATAGATAGATAGATAGATAGATAGATAAATATCCACCCCATCCATTCTTACTTGCAAGGAATTTATTTAGCCCAACATCAACCTTTAATGTAAAGAAAATGTCTCTTGAGTGAGTGCTTTGTTCACCAGCGGATGGATGTGTGTTGAAACTTGCAATTCTAACTGGTCTGGGACAGGGAGTCTGTCTGCTGAACAGCCTTTGGTTCTGTCTCTCTAAAGAAGTGAAAACGTTCTTGAGAAAACTGCTGCCATTGCTCAGTTCCAGGGTCCAGGACAACATGCCTCCATAGCCTCCAGCTGTGAGGCATTAGAGGCGCTCCAAAGGAAACTCTGAAAAAGGTAAGTCTCCATCACTTATCATGGGCCATGAAATAATTTTCAAGGAAACAAGGGGGAATGAGACGATGGAGGGACTGGGGAAGAAAGAACTTTCGCATACATTGCAATGCTGAGGCATTGCTTGGGAAATGGGTGGGGATGAGGTAGCTGATCTTTACTGCCCCTTTTCTTAAAAGATGAAAACTAAAACAGAAAGTCTGAGGCACTTGCCCACATTTTCATAATGTTAAGAAAGGTAGCCTGTGCTCTCTGCCTGTTTCCAGGATACCTGGGCTCCCGGAACATTAGCAAACGCTTCAAACAAGTCACAGAAAACATTAGGGAACTGTTCTGTCAGGTGGAGGCCTTTTCCCTGCTCCCAACACTTCTTCTTAAGCTTTTTCAGAGTCTCTGGAGCTCAGGTTACATCATCTCTGCCAGCGTTTATGGGATGGAGAAAGAGATCACACGAAATCATGAAGTTTCTTAATCAAGAGTAAGCAGATGTGTGCAGAGAGAGAGGAAACAAGATACCTGATCCTATGGAGAAGAACTCCAAATAAGAGAATTTTTAAATAAATTTTCTTTGTTGTTCGCATCCAAATAAGATTATAGTGTACATTTTGGAAACAAAAATTATTTGTAATATCCATTTTTCAGTAACCCAAATTTTCCTATGCAGGGCTTTAAGTCTTAGGAGGAGATCAAAAAATTGACTTTCATTTTTTAATACTTAACTAAGGAAGATGAATTAAATCAATTGGTATTATTATTATAACAATAAGTATAGGAAAATTTATACTATGTCACTTTGAATGAAAAACAAAATCCATTTAAAAGCATAGATTATTTGCAAAAAAATGCACTATGCACAAGGTCAGGTTTGCTCATTAAATGGAGACCTGAAAAGGAAGTAAGGTTAATCTGGTTGAAAACAATAAAATAAAACCAATTTTCTTCTTTTAACACATGGTTATGCTCATTCTTAAGAGCCAGTCCCGGGCAGGTTTTTTTTTTTTATTTTCTACTTCCTCTCTGCCTCCACCTCCACAAATTCACACTTACACACCCTACCCTATTTAGACATTTTATTGTGTTTGCATGGTAAATTTGTCAGACTATTTCCACGCAGGATGCCAAGTGAAGAAATGAATGCCAATGAGAAAAGGTTTCAAGGCACGATGCCGTTTTATTTCCCATCGGAGGACCGAATCTTCTACCCAGCTTGCTTGCGTTCCCTCAACAATAACAAGAAAAATTCTTAGACAAAGAGCTCTCTGCACTAGCTCCTCCCTTCAGAAAATCGTTTATTCACACCAAGTTTAAAGTCAAATGCTTCAATAAGGTCAAAGGTATTATTATAGCATGTATTCATCGCATGCTTATGAAATCATACACAGTTCTATTGACAGTTCTCTATTAAAGGTCCATTTCATATATACAAAAGCACATGATATTTATAAAGGCACCTTCATTTTGAAGCATATAACTTGCTATCATATTATTATTATTGTTATTTGCTTTTTATTTATTTTACATACCAACCACAGTTTCCCCTCCCTCCTCTCATCCCTTTCTTTCCCCCACCATCCTCCTTCCTACTCTCTCCCCATCCACCCCTCCATCTCCATTCAGATGGGGAACAGCCTCCCCTGGGAAATCAGCAAAGCATGGCATATCAAGTTGAGGCAGGACCAAGTTCCTCTCCCCTGCATCAAGCCCAAGCAAGGTATCCCACCATAGGGAATAGGTTCCAAAGAGCCAGCTCATACACCAGGGACAAGTCCTGGTCCCATTGCTAGGAGGCCCACAAAAGACCCAGCTACACACTGTCATCCAGATGCAGAGGGCTTAGGTCTGTCCCATGTTGGCTCCCTAGCTGTCCACCCAGAGTTCGTGAGTTCCCACAAGCTCAGGTCAGCTGTCTCTGTGGGTTTCCCAGTCATGATCTTGAGCCCCCCATTCTTCATAAAATCCCTCCACCGTTTCTTCAACTGGACTCCCCGAGATTAGCCCAGTGATTACCTTGGATCTCTGCATGTGCTTCCATCAGTTACAGGATAAAGGCTCTATCATGACAATTAGGGTAGTCACCAATCTGATTCCAGGGAAGGGCAGTTCAGGCACCCTCTCCACTATTGTTAGGAGTCTTGGCTGGGGTCATCCTTTGTGGGTCCCTGGGAGTTTCCCTGACACCAAATTTCTCCCTAACACCATAATACCCCACCAAGATATCGATTTCATTACTCTCCCCATCCATCCCACCCCCAACTTGACCATCCTGATCCCTCATGTTGCCAACCTACCATTCCTTCCCCTCTACTCCCCCCTCACTACCAATTTACTCAGGACATCTCATCCATTTTCTCTTCCCAGGAAGATACATGCATCCCTCTTAGGGTCCTCCTTATTACCTAGTTTCTCTGGGGCTGGGAATTGTAACTGGTTATCTTTTGCTTTGCATCTAATATCTAATATGCACTCATGAGTGAGTACATATTTGTCTTTCTGAGTCTGGGTTACCTCACCCAGGATGGTACCTTCTAGTTCCATCCATTTGCCTGCAAATTCCATGATGTCATCTTTTTTTTTCCACTGAGTAATACTCCATTGTGTAGATACACCACATTTTCTTTATCCATTCTTTGGTTGAGAGGCATCTGGCTGTTACAAATAATGCTGCTATGAACAAAGCTGAGTAAGTGTCCTTGTGGTATCATTGAGCATCTTTTGGCTATTATGCCTAAGAGTGGTATCACTGGATCTTGAATTAGATTGATAGCCAGTTTTCTGAGAAATTTGCCATACTGTTGATCAAAGTGGCTATACAAATTTGGACTCATATCAGCAGAGGAGGAGTGTTCGCCTTATTCCACATCCTCTCCAGCATAGACTGCCATCAGTGTTTTTGATCCTGGCAATTCTGACAGGTGTAAGATGGTGTCTCAGAGTCATTTTGATTTCTATTTCCCTGATAGCTAAGGATGTTGAACACTTATTTTAAGTGTGTCTCAGCCATTTGAGATTCCTCTAATTGAGAAATCTCTATTAAATCTGTACCCCATTTTTAATAAGATTATTTAGTATTTTGATGTCTAGTTTCTTGAGTTCTTTATGTGTTTTAGATACCAGTCCTCTGTCCAATGTGGGATTGGTGAAGATCTTTTCCCATTCTGTAGGCTTCCCTTTGTCTTATTGACCATGTCTTTTGCTGTACAGAAGCTTTTCAAGAGTTCTTATTTATTAATTGTAGATCTCAGTGCCTGTGCTACTCAAAAGTTAGGTGTTATACTCAAAAAGTGGTCTCCTGTCCCAATGTACTTAAGGCTATTTCTCACTTTCTCTTTTATCAGCTTCAGTGTAACTGGATTTATATTGTGGTCTTTAATCCACTTTGACTTGAGTTTTGGGCAGGACAGTAGATAAGGATCTATTTGCATTCTTCTACATGCTGCCATCCAGTTATGCCAGCACGTATTGTTGAAAATGTTTTTTTTTTCTTTGTATATTTTGGGATTCTTTGTCAAAAATCAGGTGTTCATAGGTGTGTGCATTTGTTAGGATCTTCTATTCTGTTCCATTAATCCACGTGTCTGTTTGTATGCTAATACAAAGATGTTTTGATTACTATAGCTCTATAGTAGAGCTTGACTTTAGGAAGGGTGATACCTCCAGAAGACCCTTTATTGTACAGGATTGTTTTGGCTATCCTGCGTTTTTTGTTTTCCCATATGAAGCTGAGTATTGTTTTTTTTTTTTTTGAGGTCTGTGAAAAATTGCATTGGGATTTTGATGGGTGTTGCATTGAATCTGTGGATTGCTTTTGATAAGACTGTCACTTTTACTGTGTTAATCCTACCTATCCAAGAGCATAGGAGATCTTTCCATTTTGTGACCCCTTCCTTGATTTTTTTTCTTCAAAGACTTAAAGTTCTTGTCATACAGGTCTTTCACTTATTTGGTCAGAGTTATCCCAAGATATTTTATATTATTTGTGGCTGTTGTAAATGGTGTTGTTTCTCTGATTTCTTTCTCAGCCCATTTGTCATTTGTTTATAGGAGGGCTGCTGACTTTTTTTTAACCTTGAATCTGACTATATTACTGAAGGTGTTTATAGCTGGAGGAGTTCCCTGGTAGAATTTTTGGGGTCACTTGTGTATACTATCATTTTATCTACAAATAGTGAAAGTTTGACATCTTTTTTCCAGTTAGTATCCCCTTGATCTCCTTTTGTTGTCTTATTGCTCTAGCTAGAACCTCAAGTACTATATTTAGTAGATATAGAGAGGGTGGACAGCCTTGTCTTGTCCCTGATTTAGTTGAATCACTTTGAGTTTCTCTCCATTTAATTTGATGCTGGCCATCAACTTGCTGTACATTGCCTTTATTATGTATAGGTATGTTTCTTGTTGTCATTGTTTTTAAGTATAACACACAGGTTTGGACTGTGCCTGCCTGTAACTGTTTTCCCTTCAACAAAAGTGAGTTGTACTATTTACCTTGTAGGTGTGCATTAGATATTAAAAGAAATACTTGCGATTGTGAGTTCTTCCAGTACATTGCCTTCATCCATCCTCTTGGACATACAACTGGAGTTGGTCCAGATTCCTGCCCTTCAGAAAAGCCATGTGGCCGAGCTGTAGGTAATGAAATGGGAGCAGGTGTGGTGCACACCACTTTCAGATTGACTGTCCTGAGCCTGTTCGATAGAAACAGCTCCAAGGACACCAAAATGAAGAACTACAAAATAAAAAAATAGCTTTTGTATGACTGCCTCCTTCACCCCCCCCCAATCCCCTGATCTATAGTGTGTGTAGGATAGGCAATGATAATATATTACATTACATCACTGTGATTTGAAAGCTGTCATCACCATTCCCAATATGGCTGTGTATGTTAGGTTGATATGAAAAACACAGTGTCAGGCATAAATGTGTCTATCCATGACCAAAACCACTAAAAGGGACCCAGCACTGCTGTTTCCACATAGTCTGAGTCCCGCATGCTAATCTGGCCGTTTCCACATAGAACTGAACTCACCGCTTCAGGACAGAATTAGTAACAGAATTACTCCTTTTTTCTGACATTAAATTGAGTTATTTACATATTCTGAACATCAAGTCCTGGTCCATGAATAGTCTGAAAGTATTTTCTCCCACTCTGAAAGTTGTCTCTTCGTTCTGTTTGCTTTTGCCTAGTATCAGGAATCATATGAAGAAAATCACGCCAGAGGCTATGTTCTGAAGAATTCCTTCCATGTTTCTTTCCTAGCAGTTTCACACGTATATTAAAGTGGTTGCTCCATTTTAATGGATATTTTTAACTTGGGAAAGACAGAGATCTTGATTCATTTTTGTTGTAAGTTTTGCCAGCATCATTTATTACAGAAATAGCCCTTTTCACGTTGTGTGCTCAGGGTATCTTTTAAAAAATAATCAGTTGGTTATAAATATCTGTTATTTCTGGCTCTCTGATCTATATATCAGTTTTTATGACAGTTCCATGTTATTTGATTTCTGTAACTTTGTAGTGCATTCTGAAATCAGGATACATGATATGGCTAGCTCTGTCCTTTTTGTTCCAGGTCACACTGGCTACTTGAAATCATTTGTGATTCCATATGAGCTTAAATACTGTTTTTCCTGTGTCTGAAGGGTATGGTGTCTTTAGCAAAATAATCTTACCTTCAAGTTTTGGGAGGAGGCCACCAAAGAAAATAGAAATAGACTACTTTGTTTTAAGAGATGCTTATATTCCTCTGACCGACAACTCAAGGAGAACTTTCTCATGCCTAATTACTGTGTTTTGTCAAATAATGCATAACTATTGGGTGGTACATCATCATCCAAGTAGTGTAACTGTATACACAAACATTTTTAAAGAATATTAATAAAGGATATGTTTCTCTATGAGTTTTTCAAACATCCTTGGTGTTATTATCTCTCTTTTCTCTCTTTCTCCCTCCTTCCTACACTTCCACATCCCTTCACAGATAAAGTCTGCTCCCCATTTTTCAGTCACCCCATTCATAGAACCTACCTCCATTATCACCCTGTCAAAAGCCTCTTCTCTCCCAGGTTTCCTATCCCTTTCTGTTTGCTAGCTTCTTCTGTTACTTCGGCCTGCATATTTAAATCTAACTATCAGGAGCTAGAACACACGAATAAGAGAAAACAAGTGGCAGCTGCCTTTTGGGGCCCGGATTACCTTGCTCAATATAGTATTTTTGCGACTCCACCCATTTATCTAAAGACTTCGTGGTTTCGGTCTTCTTTGCAGCTGAATAGAGTTCGATTGTATATTCCTACAGCTGTAACTAACCTGAAAGCCTCGTCTCTGGAGACTGGCTTTATAGTATGGGAAGGTGCTATGTTAAAGGGCAGAAGCAATTGGTAGTCCTGCCCGGCTATAAAGCCTACAATCCACAACAATGACTTGATAGGTCAGATGCCACCAATGGTGCAACAGTGGCACTTTTGTCTTGGGAGTAACCAATCACTGTCTAATTGGATTTAAAGCCTACTCATTGGGAAGGACTTTGTGCCTAGCACTGTGAACTGAGCCAACTACCTGTGGCTGGAGAGGACATAGATTCTTCTCATTTTCATAAACTAGTGTAACTTCTGACGATATTCCAAAGATTCATTGCTGTCATTACCAAGGCTTCATCCAACAAGATTACAATGCCCATGGGCCCATACATGGTGCTGAGATAAACAACTGGGGCAACCATTTCAGAAAGCAGGTGAACAAATGCTTACCCAGTGGCAGCCTGGGCACTGTGATTGGTTATCACATTATCTTGGGATGGACAGTGAGCACTCGTCCCACCAGGATCTCTGTGTGGGAGAAGCACATGAAAAGAGATGCGCAGAGTGCAGACTACTCATCTGGAGGCCAACTTGCCTATGTACGCTACTTCAGAAGTCAGTGTTCCAACTTCTGGGATGCACAGGAGTATGGTGTGCCACATCTCTTATTTAGGAGCACAGAGTGCCAGGTAGGCTGGCTTCTAGGCCATGCCGGCATTTTCTCTTATAATTTATCCTTATCCCCACAGGTAAGTGTAGCTGTCACCCCCTCATCAAAGAACCTTCTTTTTGTAATAGTGGGAGACTCTCACAGAAACCCACAACTGCTCAAAAGGCAGAGGTGAAGGGACTGTTAGGTGCCTGATCCCATTTGATACATCTAGACCGCAACTCCTACACATAAGGTTTAGGGAAAATCACAGAAGAAGGAGCAAAACATTTGGAAGAACCATAGAAACAGGTTACCTGATGCTTGATAAGGTGCCTAAGACATGGCAGGAAAATGCATCTGTAAAATCTCATCGATCCATTGCCTGAATTAAGGAGGCCTGCACAATGACCACACTATTAACACACCAGAGTGGATGGAGCAAAATTCCAGAAAGTTTTACCTCTAGATGAAGAGGCATAGTTGATCAATGGCTGGTGTGACAGGAAGAAGCGGTCTCCTCCGAGGATGGATTCCTTCTCAGGTTGTCCAATTCCAAGTGGTCATCCTAGGGATGTGTACATAGAAGCAATGCTAGTTGGGCTCAATAGGGTGGGGGGGGAGGACACAGCAGAGTTAAATGAAAAGGGGGAGTAATGGAAACGCAATGTTCAAAGTTTTCAAATATGTTTCAGAGAGTATTTATTCTAATTTGGTGAAGAACACTCGAGTATTTTTGATCGATCAGGATTTCTTTTAACCTCTGTAAATACTAAATCTTTCTAGCCATGACCATAGAATATCTTTCCATTTATTTGTATAATCTTTCATTTATTTCATCAACATTTTCTAGTTTTTGTTGCAAAGATCTTCTATTTCCCTTGTGGATATTGCTCTTATATATTTTAATTTTGGTAGCCATTGCATATGAGACTGCTCTATTGATTTCTATTTCAGTAGCTCACTCACTTTTTACATTTAAAAATGCTGAGTTTTATTCTACTACTTTATTAAATTTCTTTATTGGTTACAATGTGTTTCATGGGTTATCTTGGGTTTTCTGTATGTAAGATCATTTTATTGGCAAACAAACACAATTTTGTGTTTTCCCTTCCAATATGGAAGTTCCTTCTATTTCATTCTTGCCTAATTTCTGTGGCTAGGACTAGCAGGGCTAAGATCAATAAAAGTAGTGAAATCAAACATCCTTCTCTTGTTCTGGATTTTAGAGAAAATCTTTCAGTGCTCTGTCATTCAGTATACTGGCTGTAGGTGTGTGAAATATGGCCTTCAGTGTACTGTCCCTTGGTGATTTAGACTGGTCTGCATAGCCAATATTTGAATTTTGTAAGCTTTAACTGTATTGTCATTCAACAACATGTGCTGCGTGTTTTCTTGATGATATATGAACAAATCTCCCTCCTTTACCGTAGATAAAAGTACCAATGAAAGACAAAAAAAAAATCCCAACCAAGTCTAAGTTGGACATACAGTGAGTTTACTGGGTTACCTATAGGAATGTCAGTGAGAGATTCTGCAGTCATGGAGACCCACAGCTCTGATTCATCAAAACCTTTACCTCGGCATGACTGATGCTTTACAAAATCTGCTGCATTGGAATTCTCTGTAGAAATTGCATGTATCTTTTGACCAACCAGAAAGTTCTATTTCTCAGGATTGTATACTGTTTCCCTGCTCATGGAGAGAGAAGCCTTGTGAATCCTGTAACTTTCTGAAGTTCCTGATCCTTGTATATTTTGTTAGCTTATGAGTCTCTCTGAGCCCTGCAAGAGGGAATGCCTCAATTTGCAGGAGATTACTATAGAATTTCATGTCTCACTAACTTGTCCACAAAATTAGTGTCACATTGTATAATTAGTCAAGTCACAGAATTCTCCTATTCAATTATAATTCAGTAATGTTTTAAGATAGATTTTTGGTGTGTTGCCTAGACTGGCTTCAGCCTTGTTGTGTAGCCAAGGCTGGTCTCCAACTTTCAATTGCCTTGCCTTCAGCTCCCAAGAGCTAGGATTATAGACATGTGGCCCTATGTCTGCACAGCTATAATAGTTTTTGACAAAAAAAAAAATGGTAGTTTCTTGGAACAACTTTTTTCTGAACAATCCTTGACTGACTCCCTGGTAATTATTTCTGTGTTCTTAAAAAATGCTCTCAAATCTTGTTCATTAATGCATTCCAAAACATTCCTTGGACTTGACAAGGCTGCATTCTTTCTCCAATTCTTATTTTGAAAACAATGACATCTGTCTAACCCTAATTTTTATGGGATCTCTCAATAGCTATCATTTCTTAGTGCTACCAATTATTTCCTCATCTCCTCTACAGATTTAAATGAATAAAGAATTTTTTTAATTTAGAGTCTGAGGAGATGGCTCAGAGGGTAAGAGCACCTACTAAGACTGGTTCCCAGCACCCTCAATGAGTGGTTCATTATCTTTAACTCCAGTTCCAGAGCGTCAGAATCGTATTCTGGTCACTATAGATATCTGCATCCACACACACAAACTCCCACACAAACACACACATTAGATGCATAATTAAATGTCAAAATAAAAAGATTTGAATTGAATGATATCTGAAGCACCTTCCATTCAATACATGTACCACTTTCAGCTACCAACAACTGTAACCATGACTACCAATAATTTTAATAATAGACCATGGAAGTTTATTATGAAACTCGCACGCTTATCCAGCTATGTCCAAACACTTAATAACAGATATAAACCATATAACTCTAATCAAATTCCTACCGAAAAAATAAGATGCATAAAAGAAAACTGGCTAGGGTTACACAGAGAGTCAGGAGGAGGCAAGTGTCAGTCAAGTCTTCGTAACCCTAACACAGATTCTTCTCACGGGCTCACACCTACCACACAAGGTCACCCCTTTCGGATTTTGATTTTGTTTTGAATTGTGTCTGTGTTATGATTTTCAGGGTTGAGATACACCTTAATGAAGAAAGGGAATGAGTCAAACACCTAGGTGCTTACTCCACTTCCATGCCTGTCTGACTTCGTGAATATTCCCCAGGACATTCCAAAGATTTCTCATTTTCCCTAGCTGCAAGGTCTCCTGTATCTTCACTGTAACTTCACCCCATGCCCATTATTTAGCCTGTAACCCCACTAGCCATGCTGTAGGCCTTAGTTTTACTGGGTACTCAGAACCACACCCTGTACTTCTTCTGAAGGGCATCTTTCTTCGATCCACACTGTTCTTTGAATTTATTTCTAATATGCGATACTTTCAGTTTTTGAAATTTTAATTTAATTCCATCATTTCCCCTTCCCTGTCCTCCCTCCAACCTGATGTGGTGAGATACAACAATTTCAGCCAAATGCTGACTCTACCACTACTGTCCTTAGCAAGCTAGGGTGGTTTTACCTGGCTTCTCTGGGCCTGAGTTTCCTAATCTGTATGGTGGCAATTCCAACTCTGCTAGGAAAAATACTGGGACTAGAATTTTTGTTGTTTACTAGACGAAGAAAGAAATGCTTGATTACCACAAAGTGCACATTCCGCTTGTGGTTGACTCTTCTGCTCAGCAAGAAGTAGAGCTCCCAACTGCGGGTGTTATCACATGTCAAGCAGGGGTTATAAACATCAGTGACCATCTGTTGTAGGCATTTGTTCAACTATGTTCATAGCAGCATTATTTGTTACAGCCAGAACCTGGAAACAACCTAGATGTCCTTCAATGGAAGAATGGATGAAGAAAGTGTGGAATATATACACATTAGAATACTACTCAGCGGTAAAAAACAATGACTTCTCGAATTTTGCATGCAAATGGATGGAAATAGAACACACTATCCTGAGTGAGGTAACCCAGACCCAAAAAGATGAACTTGGGATGTACTCACT
>NW_026067977.1:483514-506872 GCF_014885135.2 Alexandromys fortis | reverse complement strand
AGACTGGAGAGGGAGGGGGAGAGGAGTAGGGGGAGGGGGAGAGGAGAGGGAGGAGGGGGGAAAAGGGAGACGGGGAGGGAAATGGGAGGCGGGGAGGAGGCGGAAATTTTTTTTCAATAAAAAATTATATTTAAAAAAAATAAATAAACATCAGTGACACAGATGAGATGAAGTTTGTCCATCTGGAAAGCCCATAACCTTCCTAAAGAGGGAAGACGCACTCAGCTTCTTACAAAGTTGTGGCTGTTCCAAATCTGCTTTTTTATACAAGAGATACCAGAAATCCAAACTTTTGGGGATAAAGAAACTCTCTATGTAAAACATTTGTCCAGAAGTGTATGGCATTGTGTCTGCTAACATTGGACCATCAGTCTGGCCTTTCTGGCTGGAAGCCTGAAGCCTGAAGCTCTGCTCTCTAGTCATAGGACAGACTTGGGCCCTGAGCATGCAGTGACGATGGCTACAGATCATCTGAGATAGGTCAGGAAACTTTATCTTATTTATTGGACAACTCCAGGCTGGGAAAGCTGTGTGCCTCCTCAGCTATGTGCTGGGGTCACCACTTTTTTGCCACAGATATGATTTACCACAAGGCTACTTTTGTCGGATCCCCCAGAATTTACAGGTCAAATTCCTGGCCCATCCCAGGATTCCAACCACTCACCGGTGATCTTAGCTACGGTGTCAATTACTAATGGTCCTGCGATTAAGAACTTGATGACACAGATGGCAGGAAAAGCTGCAGCTGAAACAGCCTATGTATGGTAAGAGAAGGAGAAAAGCCTTCCTCTGCCCTGTGTGTCTATAGAAGAGAAAGGAAGGTTATTGGAGGCAGCATTCTTCCAATCTGTCCATGGCCAAGTCTGCTCAAGTTCACACGATGACCCCTTTGGGGAAAGTGGAGCTGGTAGCAGCTGCTGGGTAAGCCTTAGTAATTTTAAGAGTATGGGAGGGCTGAAGACGCCTTGATAAGTTGCTAAGAGCCGTGTCTATCTATGGAATCCAAATAATTTTCCAGTAGCTTTCATCTATAAAGAGTCAGAGCTAAGGCAAGATAATGTCTACAAAGCATTTAAAATATATATTCAAAATTTTAACTTGGAAAAAGTGGCACATGCCTATAATCCCAGGACTTCTTCGAAGGTAGCTTCAGGGTGATCATGAGTTCAAGGTTTTCTTGTACTATATAGTGAATTCTAAGCAAGCTTGGTTTATATAGAAAGATCTCTGAGAAGTCATTTTTAATGAAGCTAGAGAAATTGCTCATAGGTTAGGAGCACTTGCTGCTCTTAAATAGGACTCAGGTTTGGTTACCAGTACCAAGACACTGGTCCACAATCATCTCTAAGCCTAGTTCTTAGGGGTCTGACACCTTCTTCTGGCCTCTGAGAGCACCAGGCCACACATTTAGTGCACATGCATGCAAACATGCAGGCAAAATGCTCACACACAAAACTAGAAATAAGCAAATCTTTTTAAAAAGTCATTATATGTTGAAAATTTTTAACTAACTAAATAAAAGCAAATTAAATATTTGCCTTCAGAGAAAGAGATAAAATTGTCACAGATTAGCCAAGCATGGAGTTTCATGCCTAAAGGAGAATGCTGTGATTTTTGTTTTTGAGGATGGCCTAGGCTGTAGAATAACACTCTGTCTCAAAAGAGAATATGAAATTATCTATGTAATATAAAAAACTAATTTAAAAGACTATTCATAGAATAATAGATAGTTTGGTGTAATGACACATGCATTTAACCCCAACACTCAAGAAGCAGAGACTGGCAAATCTCTGAATTTGAACCCAGTATGGTCTGCAGAGTTCCAGGACAGTCAGAGCCACAGAGAAACTCTTTCTCAAAAACACAAACAAATAAATAAATAGAACCATATGCATGCTATATTTCTTTTTAAATAAAGAATAGATGTAAAGAAACGAACCCCTTGTAAATGTATGATATCAGGTCTCCATACTCGGGTCCCAATCACTTCACCTGATGCCCGCCCACCCTAGCCTCCAGGCCTCTTTTGAGCCAAGCTTGTTGCAGAATGTTGTTGTCTGCGGCATGAGGATGGACATAAAACCCAAGGACAAACTCTCGGGTCACCTCACAGAGATGAGGGCTTTTGTTGCAAATGAACTTTACCCTCAACAAACTGGGAGGCAGGTTACAACTCCTGTTTTATTGTTGATAAAGGATTAAGCCAAGCACTCAAACTCAGACTTCTTAAAAAATAGTTGCAAGAGCCTGACGGTGGTGGTGCACGCCTTTAATCCCAGCACTCAAAAGGCAGAGGCAAGCGGAGCTCTGTGAGTTCGAGGCCAGCCTGGTCTACAAGAGCTAGATCCAGGACAGGTTCCAAAGCTACAATGAAACCCTATCTCAAAAAAAAAAAAAAAAAAAAAAAGAATAGTTGCAGGGCTTTTTGCCTTTGTACTGCTTTCTCTGGTGTGGAAGACAAAGCACCGCACTTTGTCCAAAGGCTGTAGCTTCTTTTGAAACAAAACAATGCTAATAAAACCTTGGCTTCCAGGGAGAAGTGGTTGGGCACCAAGTAAGAGTGCGTTCCATTCTGTCATCTCCTGATCTGTAAAACTGAGGAGACTAAACTCCTTGACAGTCACTGCCCTGGGCCCTACAGGAGTGTCTTCTCATTTCTCCCTGAGCCAAGTCTGTGAACCTGGTCCTCGGGCCTGTGTCCTGGCCCCTCGTCACAGCAGCACTCCGCTCTGCCCTGCGTTCGGGAAGTCTTTGGAAATAGCACTCCTCTTTTAGAGCGAATGGAAAATCTTGGGCTTAAAATTTTTGCAAACTTTGTGCTTCGGGCTTCTTGCAGAGGGTGTTTAGGAGAGCTGAAGGAAGTAATGGGTGTGCATTTCTGGCTGGAGAAATGGCTGAGCGGTTCTGGGATGCATTACTCCTCCTGGGGACCCAGGTTCAACTCCCAGCATCCACTTGGGAAAGCTCACAACCCTTGTAAATCTTTCTGCAGGGGATGTGATGCCTCTGGCCCCTGAAGTCATCTGCACTGATCTGTACAGAAACACACACACATAATTTTTAAATAATAAATTAAACCATTTTTAAAATAGATGCTTATTAAAGCTAGGGGTTATTCTGTTAACTTTTTCTTGTAATTTTTAACTTTTGTGGTGCTCGGAATGAACCCAGAGTCTTGAGCGTGCTAAGCTAGTCCACTACAGTCAGGCTGCATCCACAGACCTCTTTCGAGGGATAGAGGAAGACATGATCTGTTAAACTGCCCAAGCTGGCTTTGGCCTCCCTCTGTAGTCAGGATAGTCTCTGAACTTGTGAATCTCCAGCCGCAGCTTCTGTAATAGCTGGGATAACAAGAATTTCATCATGGACCAAGCCCTCAGCTCCTTCCTAATATTACCTACTTCAGAGCGGGGTCTTAGGGGGTTGAAAGAAAAGGTACAGTGTGCTCGCATTAGGAGGTCCTATTCAAACCGCACACCTGTTGTGGAACTTGGCTCACAGCAATGTTGCCCAAGAGATAACCACTTTGATGTACTCGCCCCCGACTATCGGGTCTTCTTTAGCTATTACTCCAAACAGAAAAAATTATGTCATTGGAAGCATAAAATTCACCTTAAAAATGTTCTACAGCGAAGCTAATAGAATCAAGGTGTGACATCCCCGAGAACAGCCAAGTCACAAAAGAGCTAGTCATACTAAAAGCCAAGTTAAATAACTCATAATTTTGGATTTCTGGGTCCCACTAACAACCTCAAGTACAGGCCTATGAAATGCCTGACAGCCCCTATTGAATCTTGCTTGACTTGGCCTTCACGGGGTAGCTAGCTCTTCTGTGATTTGGCGTTCCCTGTGGGTCTCACACCTTCCCACAAGTGACCTTTGCACTCTGCTTGGATTTTTCTATCATAGGCTAAGAGTCTACACACATTCACATTATCAGGCTCCTTGTGTGGAGATGACCTGGTCATCCATAAAATTGTTCTTAAGATAAAAAAAAAAGAAAGATCCAATTTCTCCTCAGGATCCTGACATAATTGTGATTCTGAGAATACGGCCAGAATCAGACAGTGCTTTCTGTAGTCTCTTAGGCTGCACTGGCCTCTTCATGGAGCTAAACCTGAACCTACCTGATAGAGCCTGGTTGCCCAGATTGCTAACCTTAGGCCAGCAATGTCACTCCCTAAATATTAGGAGCTGTTTCATTAGATGTGAGATTTCCCTGTTCTTAAACACGCACCGTGGTGCAGCAGTGGGCTGCTGCAAGTCTTTGAGGCATGACTGCAGATTACTCTATGTGGTCTGTAGGCCCCCAGTCTATTCTGGCTCAATAGGAAGCAATCTGGTTTCAGCCACGCCGTGTCATCTCCAGGTGGCCTGAGATGAACTCTGAACTGGCCCACATGTGTCCATAGTGTAAACATCCATTTCTATGGCATCATTCCTCGCTGCAATGGTGAATGTTAGCTGCTGCTGCACCAGATCACGATCTTCAGACTTTCACCGATTGGCTCCCACTTATATCTTTATTACCATCACTCAGCAGTAAAGTCTTGGGTAAAACAAATCATTAGTGCATGCTGATAAACCATGGTTGGGAGTTTAGGTGAATGGGTTAAAGAAAAAAAAAAGACTTTCCAGACTTGTGAATTAATTCTATTGCAGAAACTCCCTTGGTTGTCAGTATTCCTTGTCATGAAATATTAAGTACGACTAGAGTTGACATTTAGGTAGGACATACACCCGCATAGAATTGTCACTGTAGGAACGCTGATTCATTTGTTCCTCAACAGACAACTTTATATATACTCCCTGACCACCAAACATTAGCCTGTCTTGTATGTAGACAGAGCCCCAGATAATGTCTTTGCCAGTCTCGAAGTGGCACTTCATATGTGACAGCTCTGCTCGGTTGTACAACCCGGGATGTCCCTAAGAAGAGAACCAGGAGAGTAGTGCATCCCTGTGGTTTCAGAAATTTGAGACCCTCTGTTCTTTCTTGGGGTTATTTTACCGGGGACCTTAGTCTTTTGTTTTTTTCCCGAGACAGGGTTTCTCTGTATAACAGCGCTGGCTGTCCTGGAACTAGCTCTTGTAGACCAGGCTGGCTTTGAACTCACAGAGATCCATCTGCCTCTGCCTCCTGAGTGCTGGGATTAAAGGCATGTGCCACTTAGTCTTCTATAGTACTAAACAGCAGAGGAAACCTTTCTCAAGTCATGATTAAGGAGATTGAGCCCTTCACATGTGAAGTTTGGGGAACTTTGATGAAAAACTGTATGTAAGCCAACGTCACAAGATACAAAACCAGCATTTAGGAGAGGGACCAACTGGTGAAAACTGAAACTCTCCTCAGACGGCTGTTTATGGGTATGGGAAACGTACTGTGGATTAGTTTACCTGCCGACTCTGGGAGCCCTTCTGAGGGAAAAGATGACACATTTCCCCCCTGGGAAACTAATTGGCTAATGGGTGAGACCATCTGAAATGCTAGTTTACGGTCAGGTTTCTGACCCTGTGTGTTTGCTTTCTGAGGGACACCTGAGGCCACTGGCTAGAGTACTGTCACAAGGTTCGAGAAAACCCAGTTCCAGTGACTCGTTTCAGAAATCATTTAGGAATTTGGACCTTTGGGCAATGGGGGGTACACCGCAAGCCCGTCTGCTCACACTATTGCTTTGGGATAGCAAGTGTCATCTAAAAACCTGATGAAACGACACCCTGTATAAAGGGTGATCCTAACAGCCCAGAGTTGACATCCACATGAATTTATGATTAAACTGCTTCTGGATGAAAGTGAATGAGAGGTGACTCCTGTTACTACGGAAGTTTTTAAGGCACATAACATGAGGTACCCATACTATTGTCATCATTTTACCTAAGCCAAACAGTCTCGTATTAATCAACAGTGCAAGTTCTAAATCAAGACTTCATCAAGACGCTTAGTCTTCTTTCAGCATTGGTATCTCTCACACATAATGTGAGTAATGTAAAATAATAATAACTAATAATAATAATATCAAATTTGGGACTGGGGAGATGACTCAGCAGTGGAGGGCCCTTGATGCTCTTGCACTGGAGCTCAATTCAGCTACCAGCATCTGTATGGTAGCTCACAACTACCTGTATCCCAGTTCCAGGGAATCTAATGCCTTCTTCTTGCCTCTGTGAGCACTGCACACATGTATTGTACACACGGACATGCAGGCAAATACTCACACACATAAATAAAAATAAATTTAAAATTTAGGCTATCAATATTATTTTATAAAGTGATTGTTTATAATTAAACAGGATGGGTTTTTAAGGGCATTTTATTGGTATATGATAAACACACACACATACATTCTCCTAACTTAAGAAATGTCCAAGTCTACATTCTATGAACCTTTTATATGTTTTAGGAAACAAAGAAAAAACTCCTATTGAGAGATATCTTCTAGATTAAATGAACTCCAATGGAGCTCAAATTGGTTGTCCTGGGTTGTATTACAGAGCAGCTGAGAATCTGTGTGTAGACATTAGACTTAACCTTTACCTCCTGGGTTGACAGGGTCATCAGATTGAATTAACTCAGGTAAGATTGACTGAGGATCCCTTAAGACATCCTCAGTGTTTAACAGATATGTTTCTTTTCTCTTCAACACTCAGCTAAGCTCTATTTCTTCCTTCCCTTTCAGCTGGGAGTGGTCATCAGAGTCCCAACCACTGGAAAACAGATCAGGTCATCTGCCAATTCTAGATCTGGCTGATAAACACAGCCAGACCCAAACTTTCATTCATTCTCCATCTATTGGCCGAAATGAAGAGTTAACCATTGTGTGGAAGCTATCAGAGCTATAAAAGGCAAGGTGCCTGATTTCCAGAATCAGTCTGCTACCCTGGAACCCCGTGATGGAGCATCAGGATGAGAAATCAGTTCTAGAAGGGTAAGACTTGAAGGAATCTATTCCAGACAGTTTAAGACAGTTGAGGAAGGATGCACAGCATGAAAGAGGAGCACTCCATTAATCCTTGTCATGGAGTACCAGACTCCCCCTACAATGAGAACCATTCAAGGTTGCCATGGCAATCCTTTTCCATCCCCACATCCACTCTGGTTTGACAGGGTGAAAATAATACCAAAAGGATTCAACCGCCTTTGGTTTTCTGTGCCTGGGCGGGGCTTGCAGGCAAGTCTAATAAAATCGAACGTGTGAGAAGGAACCATCTGAAGTGGGAAACGCCGCTAGGCTCCCCCATAAAAGATGAGTGCTGTGGGCAGTAAAATGAGCTCAGAAGGAAAACATGATGAATGTTTTCTTGGCTTGAAGAAGCAAAGTCCCCTTTCAGCATCCCACGTGGCTGGAGAGAGCTAGGGGCCCTGTGGAGAGCCTGACTCAGGGAATGCGGAGGCTGAACTCTCCCTGGAGCCCTGGCAAGGGGCATGGGTGGAGGTGTTAGAGACATAGCTTCACTCCTCCATCACCTCCCAGACACCACAAGTCCTTTTGAGGTTGAGGTTTCCACTCAGACATGGGATGAAAACCTGAGCTTCCCAAGTCTCACAGCCAAGAGACCTCCCATTAAAAAAAGGGAATCCAAAGTCACAAAGCAACAGGGAGAGTTGATGAAATTTGACCTGTGAGAATGGACATCTTCTCCCTCAATCAGAGCTCATTCATCCCAGAAGTATGTCTCTTCTATGAGTTGCCCACTACCAGAAAAGCTTCTTTTTTCTTCAATTTTACCATTCTCACAACTTTCTTCAAAGTAAGATTCAAGATGCCTTTCCCATCGACCTGTCTCTCTCTGTTTTGCTTCCTGTAACTCTTGGTTGGGCCTGGGCTGGAGCCCTGTCTTTGTTGCCTGCCAGTTCTTTTGTTTTTTGTCATTTTCAGTTCCCTCAACTATAAAATAGAGACTGCAGGACAAATCCTAACGGGTGGTTACAAGGATTAGAGGATATTGCCTTGCATAAGGCATCACATGTAATAAACACTCAATAAAAATTAGTTCCCTCCTGAAAGTGGGAGCATATGTGCTCTTTGCCACAACTTAACACAAGTCCTGTCCCTCTTTCATGTGACGTCTTAACTCCTCAGACAGACTGAAGTCTTCCAAGGTAGAAATTTTATGCATCCATAGATTACACAGACTCCCTCCGAGAGCATTGTTGGCTCTCAAACCATCTTCCTGTCAGTGCACTAATCTGAACAAGCAGCAGAGATGACTCCCGTTCTCTCCCAAGGAAGCTGTGAGAATAAAGCTGTGAGAATAAACCTATTTTGTGTGAAAATAGATTATCGACACAGATTTGAAAAGTCCTGAAGGCTTTTTCAAGTGATAATACTAGAAAGGTAGTATAGGAACAAAAATGTCTGGTCTCAACTGAATCCATCTTCTAGTGAAGATGCCACTGCCCCCAGCAGGAGGACAAGCAAGCATATATGTGGTATCTATATCTATGTTGCTTGAACTGTCACCTGCTTAGAGAGTCCTTCTGCAAAGGTCTATGACCCTGAACAACATTCTCGTTCTTCAATTACTCCCTAACTTCTTGGAACCTTTATATTCCTCAGAGTCATTAACCAAATCTAAAATTACACTATTCAGTCGGGCACAGGTGCAGTCAATGTCTCCCTTTCAATCCTGGGTTCCTGAAAGACAGGACTGTGTCCGGTGGTTTACTCCCACATTGCACTACCTAAAGCACCATTTGGTAAAATGGTCCTGGAATAAACCTTTCCTGAGTTGAGCCAGATGGATGAGTTGAGCTGGACATGGGTACGGAGACCAATCTCCAGTGATTAATGATCATAAGCAAAAGAGGCTTGGGAGAAAGGTACCCGTGGCCAGGCTTCCTTGAAGTGACCATCTCCTGAAGCTTAACGAAGGCAACTCAGTCCAGTAGACTGTCTCTGAAATCATCAGAACTAGAACTAAGAAACTAATCAAATGCTGGCATCAGCTCAACTGTGCTCTTGGTTGTCAGTCCTCTAAACTCCCACTAATGAGAAAAGTGTTCATGGAGGAACCTACTGTATCTAATGTCCAGGAACCTTCTTGGGAGGCTAATGATATACCTCAATTGTAGACTGCTTGCTTGCCTGGAATGTATGAGGTTCTGTATTTGATCTTCTACAAAAAAGAAAAGGGGTTGGGAAGAAGGGAAGGAAGGGGAAGGGAATGAAGGGAAGGAAAAGTAAAAAAATAAATTCTGAATATCTCTGCCTTGAATAAATTGTCCATGTTTAGTTGAAATACTACATTTGTAATTCAAGAGATGTTTTCTTGCCTTTTGATGTTGGTATTTCATTCTTTTTGTTTTGTTTTGTTTTGTTTTTCGAGACAGGGTTTCTCTGTAGCTTTGGAGCCTGTCCTGGCACTAGCTCTTGTAGACCAGGCTGGCCTCGAACTCCCAGAGATCCGCCTGCCTCTGCCTCCCGAGTGCTGGGATTAAAGGCATGCGCCACCACCGCCCTGCTGGTATTTCATTCTTAAAGCCACTATTTCTTTACATCTACAAGGACTCTGAGCTGCTCCTAAGTTCAGTTAAGCCAAGTTTTTTTTTTTTTTTAATGAAAGAGTCCTGACCTGACCCTCTTATCCTGGGCATCTTCTCTGAATTTTAAGCAATTTTTATAGATTTTGTCACACATGAATGAGTAAAAAGGAACCCCTTTCAAGAGAGAAATCGTTGGGGCTGGAGAGATGGCTCAGTGGGTAAGATTTACAGATTGCAACACCCACACAACAAGCTAGACATGGTCCCTTGCTGACTGCTAACCCAGGCAAAAAACAAGATGTCTAAGTTCAGAGAGATGCTCTGGCTAAAAGAAATAATACAGAAACTGATAAGAAGACATATGATGCCATCCTCCGGTCTCTATGGATACTATTGCATCCACACCTGCAATTACAGGTGCACATACACATACACACTAAATAAATAAATCATGGCACATTTGGTTTTTACACTTCCTTATATACAATGCTGCTAGTTGGTATACAAATTCAATTTATAGTTATCTACAGCATAATGCTCTATGAAAGAACAGTATTTCTTTACTAATTTAACTCCCCTTATTGTGAATTCAGCCATGCAATCATTCTGTACTGTAAAAACAAATTTGGTTGAAAGATTCAGCAGTGAAAATGTTTATGTACTGAGCATCTATAATAGCCCAGCATCTGTCCTATGTATTGAGAATTACCTAACAAACAAAATGGGCTTTCCCTTTGGAAAAAAATACCTGAGTAAACCATATCAACCTATAAAAAAATAATCCTTTTAAGAAACACCCTTTTGGTGTTTAGAATATAAAATATAATAATGTTTTATGATTTCATAAAAACTAAGTATATATTCTTTTTTAATTTTGAGATATAATTTAGTTATAACATTTATCCTTTCCTCTAAATCCTTCCACATGCCCCTTCCTTCTCTCCCTCAAACTCATTGCCTCTTCAGTCACTGTTATTAAGTGTATATGTACACATATATGCATATATACTCCTAAGTATAGTCTGTTCCACTTGTTTAACATTATTAATCTAACTAACTGGTGTACTCTTAGTTGGAGAAGGCCACCTCTTCAGCTTCCGGATTTCTTTATTTGCCTAGAGTTCTTTGCGTAGGACTGGGTCCTCATGGGCTTTTCTCCAACTAGTTTGCCATTAGACTATATTATTGACAAATTTCTTAGTTACTTTTTTATTCATTCTATGTATGTTTTGCCAATGTTTACGTATGTACACCATATTTATGTATGGTGTTCACTGCAGTCGGTAAAGGGTAAAGATCCCCTTCAAGTAGAGTTTCCAGATGGCTGTGATCTAACATGTGGGTGTTTTGAATCAAACCTGGATTCTCTGCAAGAGAAACACATGCTCTTAATTGCTGAGCCACCCAATCTTGAAAAATCCTTTATCCAGTATGTGCTGTTCTTTCTATTACATCCTCAGGTACAAAGGAAACCCACATCGTAGTATAGGCATAAGTGGCTTAGGCTATTCTAAAAGAGCTAAAATTACAAAAAAAAAAAATGTCTTATTTAGTGCTTTACATTTTAGAGCAAAAACAATTGTTAAATTATTATTCATTCTAAATAAAAGCATGGAAATGTCTATGCCAAGTTTGTTGCATGCTATATTATGGTTATTACCTAAGACTTCGGAGGGCACCATGAACAGTGCTTGGTCTGCTAACAGATCAGAAAGAAATAACCAAATGCTTCACATGTAGTTAGTTTTGTTCCACCAGTCTGCAGAGAAGTAACTTACAGTTTCCTAATCAAAGAATATTTTTGTGTTTTGAGGCAGGCCATGCTCAAACAGCCTAAAATTTGTGGAGATATTGAGTTGGCCATTGGCTCAACAAGTTGGGCAACAATTTGACCGTTAGTGGGATTGACTCGCATGCCACTTTCTGAGTTCCTTATACAATCAAAGCAATGATTAAGAATTTGTTTCCTCAAACCTAGATCCAGTTCCAGTGAATGAGTGCAATGGCCAGCATCCCATGCTTCCCACATCCAATACCAGGAAAAAGAGCCCATGGGTAACCAGTGTGACTATCTGATAGGACGCAGTGCAATGTGGAGGAAAGAACAGATTTTTATGCTCCTGATCTGCAGTTTTCTAATAGTATAATCAGGGCAGGATTAATAGTCCCGTGTCTTATTTACAAAAAAAAGTCTGTGTCCCCTTTTCCCCATTTATGGATATTGTGGGGCATGCCTGATATGGTCTGTGAAAGGGCTTGGGAATGGTATGACCCTCGCACGTCATGGGGCTTTGTAAGTTGAACTTATGCCTGACAGTTCAAAGCCCCTCCTCCCACACTTCAGTGATGCATTCACAAAGGAGCATAAGTTTATTATCAAACATATAAAGCAAACCCTAGCCTCAGAGGCATTCTCACCACAGTCTCTGTGAGTATACCTTTGTTTCTGATTCTCCAAATGGTACAACGCTCTGGCGTAATGACATCGTGCTAATTGCACAGGCATTCAAGGGTCCTACCAGGTCTACCACTTGCTAGCTGAGGACCTTCTCCAAGTATTTGATCTTCTATAGAACTGCTTTCAAATCTACAGATAGAATTATTACAATCACACCCATCTCACAGAATTGTTGGAGGACGAGTCATTATAAAAGAAATCTCAGGGAACGTGGCTGTGAGGCCATATTGGTGCAGTTAACATGTAAGTGAGCACCCTGTTAAGTGCGAAAATCCAGTTCCAGACCTCAGTTCCCTCTCTGACAGCTCGTGTGATCCTGGATATTTCACCAACTTTTGAGTAGCTCGGCTACAAATCATAAAATGAGTGATGTGGGAGTGTCATATATCAATCTGTTGATTTCATTGGTTAGGTAATAAACCAACTGCTTGGCCTCATAGCTTAGAACATAGATGGGAAAAAGAAACAGAATAGAATTCTGGGCGGAAGAGGAAGTGAGGTCAGACTCTGCGCTGCTTCCAGAGGGACCGGAGAGACACCATGCTCAGCTCTCCCGGGCAGATGCACGCAATGAAGCTCCTCCGAGTAGGCTAGAATCTTCCCGGTAAGCGCACCTTGGGGTGCTTACACACATTATTAGAAATGGGTTAGAACAATATGTAAGAGCTAGTCAATAAGAATCTGGAACTAGCCGGGCCAAGCAGTTTTTAAATGAATACAGTTTGTGTGTTGTTATTTCTGGCATGAGCTAGCCAAGCGGCCGGGGTGTTGGGGACGCAGCCCCGCCGCTCATATTTCAACAAATGAGGATAATATTGACTTTATGATGGCCACGTAAAACTCACTGATAACTCATGTGAAAATGTTTGACTGGGTTGCAAGACAGAATACAAATGTACACAACCATTATTTAGTTTTTCTAGATGAACAAACACACAAGAAACAATTGCAAAGATTTTATTTAGCGGCTTTCTGTGCTTGGCACTCAGAAACAGTTCCGTGCATAAGGGCAAATTTTTATACACCTTTTCTTCATACATATTTTACATACCCTTTTATTGCCCCCTTTTTAATATTCATAATATTGAATACCCCCACTAGGCATATAAATACATTTATCTACAACACCTCAAAACCAAAAAAAATCTTAATAATATCTGCATTATCTTACTTGGTATCATTTGCGTTTCCACAACATTTAAAAATTTTAGCTTGCAGCAAGCTTCACTTGTTTTCTTACCATGAAAGGATTTGAAAGGAAAAAGAAAGAAAAAACAACCCCCAAACTTCAGAATGCAATGAACTATTTGATCAAAATGGAGAGCTACAGACAGGTAGAAAGGGGGCAGAACACCCATCTGCAATTCTCTCCAGTGTGTCAGGGTTTCTCTTGCGTGGGACCAGGGGCAGATCGTCTAGGTCAGCACCTTGAATCTGTGGCATTTGAAGCTAAGCCTGTCTTCCGTGACTTTTTTTGGTATCACCTGGGAGAAAAAGCCATTCTTCATTCTCCACACCCGTTTCCCTCACCCTGCCAGGCTGCCGTGGAATGGCACTCCCATATAGTGCGCCTCTCTCCTGGGTCTTTGTGGTCAAAGCTGTGGAATCCAGCATTCCTTGTCCTAACCCTTCTCATCGGCACCCTTGACTAGAAGCTGGGTCCCAAAGAGGCTTACTCTCCAATAACACCATCATTCTTTCTAAAACTTTAGGGGTTAACCAAACCCAAACTATTCTCCTTGGCGAATTCTAGCTCCTCACTTGTTCACGTCTTCTCAGTCTCGTCATCCGCTTTCCTCTGTTGCTGTCGGTTCTCTTTCTCTCTCCCAGCTCTTCTCACCCTGTCTTTCCACAGGCACCATTAGGACGTCAGTCATGGCACACTGAAGGAAGAGAGCTGAAAGTTTCAAAGCAATTTCTCTCAGGAAGCCAAGTCCAGCTGATGTCTTTCCACCGCAGTGATGTTGAGAGGTTCTAAGGTACATGGTTCATTCCAGAAACCTGGTAAGCTGCAAGGGAGAAAGGCTAAAGGCTAATGATGACCCAATCCATCTAGGGTTGTATACAGACAGATTGTTGATGTAAGCACCCACTCTGGGCCTCCCTCCATAGAGTTCACCCAGTTCAGAGTCAGTGTAGAGAATGTTTGTGTTTGCAATACTTTGTGTATGCATGTGTGTGCATGAATAGAGGCATGTAAGTTTGTATGTGCGTGTGTGTGTGCGCGTGTGTGTGTGTTTGTGTCTGTCTGTCTGTGCATGAGTCTGTATGTGTAACTTTTCTTGGCTGCTACATGCTAGCATCTCCATCAATATTACTATAAAATGATTATTCGTCTCTTCAAGGCCACTCTGTCATACACAATGCTTTTTATAAAACTAAGAGTTTGGGAGGCAGAAGAATGACCACTGAGTTATGGATGATGCACTCCAAGGATCCTTCAGTGGTTATCTATTGCTCTTCTCTGTTTTCCTTATCCAGAAAAACAAAGCAAAAACAAAAACAAAAACAAACGCACAATTCCTATTTTCCCAAGGCACGGGATTCCCAAAGAGGAAGCTCCACCCACAGAGATTCTGGAGTCTTTACTGCCATCACCTCCATGGTGCTTGGACTGCTCTTTAAACCATGTGGACGGACATCTGGGAGGAGGAGCCTGGGACTGCCCCATACTGTCGCCCGTCGCAGGTGTTGGCAGCCTGCTGACTGTTAGCTGCAGGGCTGATCATATGCATGCCATGCTCCATCCCTGTGGGCAGGTACTGCCTCTCTCCAAAGGCCCCGTTGGAAGGAGAAGAGCAGAGTAAAGTGCTTTGAGATGCGCTCAGTTTTTCTGGGCTTGCAGCTAGCCTGGGGGAGGTGGGGAAATTGTATCCGTACAGATTGTAGGGATTGTGCAGGGAGAAGGCATTGTAGGAGCTCTGCTGCATGTGGCTGCCACCAAACATGTGCGGTGAGGAGGAGCTGGACGCTGCATTGCCTGCCTGCATGACATACTGAAACTGGGAAGTGGGGAAGGACCCCAACTGGCCACCATAGGCTTCCATCTTGCTGTTGCTAGGCAACGAGGGAGGTGTTGGTATTCCTGAGATCAGAGATGGAGTCCTCTGAGGCATGAAGGTTTCAGAGGGCTGAGTGGCTGAAGCTGTGCCACTCTGGAGCCTGTTGTAGCCACTGTCACTCAGCCCTGGATAGCTCTGCAAGGCAGCCATGTTGCTGCGGGCACATGGTGGATACTCGGAGAGATTCAGATTACAAAGCTGGCTTTCTCGACAGCCCACGTTGAAAGTATTGGGGGCCAAATGAAAAGTTGGAGGAGAACAGGATGGAGATAAGAGATGAGAAGAAGCCGAAGGGGATGGTGTCCCGGTGCTGGAGGTGGTTGGGGAAGTACCTGTGCTGCCCCCTGAAAAATAAAACATGAATTTCATTGATTAAGATTAGTCTGTCTAGGCTCAAAATCCTACATTTTTATAGATCTATTGCTTCCTTTCACATCAGAAGGTGATGTCACATATTTGAGCACACAATACAAAGGAGAGGACAAAGGATGACATGAGACTCCTAGTCTTTGCATTTCTTTCTGGTCTTAGTCATACTTTAAAAGTTTAGACCAAACCTTCAGTGTTCAGTTTTTTATATTCTTACCATCAAAGCCACTTCCTAATAAGACTTTCAGTGATCCACAGTAGAAGCTACTATCTCAGATCTTCCATGGTCCAGGCAAATGTGTAAGGTCTATATTTAATCAAGTAACACGTTCCTATTATGCAGACTTTAGTAGAATACCAAAACAGGATGCTAACCTTATCAGGATGGAACATGGTGCCAAGTCAGGACTTAGGCCTGAGAAAGCACAGCAAATGAACCTGAGTGGTGGAACCTGAGACATTATTTTGGAGGTCTGGCATATCATATCAAAGACATGTGGTAAGTATAGTTATAAGATGCAGACTAAAGTGAATCAGGACTAACTTAAAATCACAGTCCTGAGGATCTGCTGATCTTAAGAGTTGTACACATAATACTTGAGTGTGGACGTGTATGAAGCCAGACTAGCCATAAACTAGCCGAGTGTTAGCTTAATGGATTTGGCTCTTGGCTGGCTCTGCACACAAACCCTGCGGCCCCACGACTCCCTTGGCTTTGATTTTCTTCATCAGAGATGAAGCATCTGGTAAGATCAGTGGTCCTGAAGCTGAAAAGTCCTGCCATTTGAAAAGGCTGCTATGCCAGGATTCAACCTCTAACCAACTAAAGGGGAGTTTCTGGGCGTGAGAATTCCACGTCAGCATTAACTCAAAGCTCCTCTAATGTGCAGCCAGGGTGGAAAGTTGATGATGCCATGTGAGTTCCTACTTCCCAGTGCGCAGACCAGCGATTCTGAAATGCCGATGTTCGTGCGTGTCAGCTGGAGGGCCTATGAAAACAGATGGCAGGCTCCGTTTGGTTTCTGAGTCTGTGTATACGGGGAGAAGCTTGAGGATGTACATATCAGACCCAGAAGTTGTACTTTACAAGAGATAACCTCTACAACTCCTATTTCCAAATGACCCTGTATCTGCCTTGCAAAAGTCATTAGCCATGTAGATGGTAGGCTAAACTAAGGGTTGAGGCTCCAATGGACTAAGAATCAATCCAAGCCAACCTTCACCAAAGATGTTCTCCAAATAAGAACGCCAAAGGTAACCTTTGCAAAGACCCATCTTTCCGGGGTAGAAAGCATCCACTCTCTACCTCTTCAATGGACGTCAAAGGCAATAAGTGCTTGGAGTAGCTGAACCTTCACCGAATTCTAGAATATTTAGCTGCTTTGTCCTCTCTAGAATCCTTCTTGATGAATTCCTTTCCTTGTACCCATATGGTACTTCTAATTGTTGAGAACCATGCTCCTTCAAGAGACAACATGTCTTAGGTTTCCAATAACTCTTGTTGAGGCTCTGAGAAACTAAGCATCATTAGAAGGGAAGTATTTTTTAGATGAAAAAGAACAGGACTGTGTTTTGCTTTATTTTAATCCATGAAGAAAACCAGGAACATTCCAGATGTACTGGGAAAACATCTTTAGTATTCTAGGAAGAGAAGAATCTGGTAGAGAGAACAAAAAGCCTTGGCCTAGATCACAGGCAAAGTGGGGGTATTAGTGGTAGAGGTAAAGATTAGACTTTGTTAGGATTTTGTTCAGAGTTAAATTTTTATAGCTCAGTATCATCTCTTCCATGGTCAAAGGGTTCCTTCAGTAAACTTTCAGATCCATTGGCCTTTGAAGACAAGCCAATCAGCTGCTAATTTTAGAGTCATATCAAAAAATCTCTTCTCATAACAAATTCCTATTTAAAAAAACTAAAATAGTTTTGGTTCGACAGTCTGTGACAGTCTGTGATAAGGCTGGCATTGCCCAAAACTACAAGCAGCTGGTCACAGTGGGAGGAGCTTCTCTTCAGTTCAGAGCCACACACTGTGACTATCACTGCGTTCTCCACAGAGGCGGAAGAAAGGGCTTGACCCAGTGAGCCTCATTTTCCCTCCTTCTCATACTGTGGCTGTGTCTAAGGATTAAAGGAAGTATGATTGTCAACTCCGAGTGCTTTTTAATCTTTTTAATCTAAGTAGGGAGTCCTGGAAGGGGAAACTTCCAGGAAACAGAAGCAGGGCATCTCATACTTCCTGCTGCTGAGTATTCAGACGCCTCTCTCCCTCTATATCCTACAGAAAGCTCAGAGATTTCTTTTTTCCTCTTTGAGGCACCCTACATATGCTTTCTGCTTTTCCACCCTAAATGCCACGAACTTTGCTGTAGTAGAGTGCTGTGGCCCAAATGGAGAAACTTGACTCCAGCTGTAAAGAGATTAGTGGTTTTACGAGATATGAATATAGTCCCCTGTCTTTGAAAACTAGTCCTGCTCTCCCTGGTCTGGTGTTTATGTGACCCCTGAGGAGACCACCTGTTCGCCACAATGCGATAAGCGTTGGAGGTGAGCTCCAGCCAGCGCAGGCCTCGGCCCTGCAGCCGGAAGTGCAGCATGGAGTAGATGACATTCTACAACTCTAAATGGTTTTTTCAGATGGCCCAAGATGGAACGAATGGGACTGATTTAAGGCCTCAATTGGTTTCACTACAGAAGAAAAAAAAAAAAGAGAGAGAAGAAGAAGGGAAACTATTAACAAGTTACAGGGGTTTCTGCCCAGCAGATGAGAGGCACATGTTAAAAAGTTTGTAGTCAGCTTGCTTTGGCTTTTAAATGACATTCACTGGAAATGAGACTTGGTGGCCTGCTGAGCTTCAGGGGGGTGGGTGGGAGCCTCCATATGAGCGTGTGTTTGAAGGAGAGAGTAAGCCTGTCCAAAAGAGGGTCACGTTGCTCCCATCCACTTTGAAGAAACATTGTTATGCACTTAAAGTACTCAATACAGATAAGAAACTAGTTCTCAGAGTCCACATAGAGAGAGAGGGGGGACTGTGGTATTCATTTTGTAGAAAGGCAAACTGAGATACTGAGAAGCCTTTATTCTCTTATGATATAACTTAGGCTTGTCAGATGTTAAACAAGATTGGGAGTGCCAGCCAAGCGCTAAGCAAGCTCAAGGAGGCAGCCGACCCTCCCTGTACATTTCATCACTTGGTTAACAGAGACCTCTCATCCCAAAATGTCAGGGCTAGGTGGGAATTGTCTAGTTTCCACCAGGCTGCCTCTCAGAGCAAAGCTTGTCCCCCTGACCATGACAGTGCCCCTTTTGTTCATCCCCACCTCCTCTGTCCCTGCAAGATCATGTACTCTCTAAGCATCTTGACATAAATTTGCTTAGTAGACAAATATGGACTGTAGACATGCAGGAACCTGCTGTCTTACAAGGGGCCTTGATTGATTAGCATCTCCTCCAAGCTATAGGCTCCATAATTATATATGTGGGATTTCTAATAACTCCTTTCTGGGGGCATTTTGAGAAATTAAAAAGTGACCATAGTTTGGCATATAGACATTAAACGTGCTCTTTTGTGGGAGAAGGGATAAAGAATGGGAAAGAAACCCTGAAGAACGTTCACTCCAATGGAGATGGCTCCCACGTGTTGGCTTCTGTCCGGGGAGAGCATGGGCATGTGGGCTTCTATACCACTAATGGGCATGATGTCATAAGATGTATGTGCCATAGTATTTCCGCCTAAAAGAACCTCTGTGGTGTGAATGATGAGAGACATCGTGAATTGACAGCTCTGGGCCACCTGAGCCATGTTGCCAAAGGTACTCCAGTTCCTCTTTGAATGCTCTGCCCTTCCTCCCTACTCTGTGAGCCAATGAAGCAAATGAACTGTTCCATGGCTCTATTTCTTCTCAGATCAAGCAAAGCAGAACTGATTGAATAAACTCGTAAGTAGTCAATGGGGCCTTCCCCCATTGTCCTCAGAGATCCTAGCCCACTTCTAAGACAGGATTAAACATAAGGACATTAATAACTTCATATTCTTAGGTAATCCAGCACTCATCTCCACCATCCCTCCCAGCTCCCTACATCGTAATGATCAGGGACCGAAGAGAGGAGGCACACATTAACACGCATATGCAACATTAACTTGTGCCAGTATTCAAGGCTAAGAGCCAAAACAACCAAGAATGCATACTTAGCGGTGAGCCCATATGAGGACAATAACCTAGAATACACTTGTGTACCATGAAGACAAGCTAAATGTGTCCATGAAAATCCTGAATCCCAAACCTGCTGACTTTGGCATCTTTAAATTGCTCACTTCCAGATTGTAACAGGGGGGGTTTCACAGACAACTTCCTTTGGAGTGTATTTCGTTGTGCTGTACACACACACACACACACACACACACACACACACACCACACCACCCAATAAGATAAAACCCCATCTGGATGAAGGAAGAATAAATTTCCATGTAATTAATGACTTGCTCTCCTGGCGAGACTCTTCTCTCCTTATAACCTGATGCCATCCGTCCCCGAAGAGTGCTGGTTCCGTGTATTCAGACACGGAAGAGGTAAAACAGCAGCCGCCCATGAACCGATCCCAGAGGCCGTAAAGTTTAATGCGCATGGCAACAGAGAAATGTCCCTCAGCTGAAATGAGAACTCTTCTCGGGACACAAATGTGAGAGCATCACGGTCCTAACGGGAATTGTCTGGTTTCCACCGGAGAAAGATGGACACCGCCCTCATCACTTCCGTAGCTCCAAATGTATTCTCCCTCCAATAGCCTCGCCCACTCACTCTGCTCTGTACCCGGTCCGATGTTGCCCCGTTTCCGGGGCATTCCATCCCCACGTCTTCGCCTCCCTCACTTGCTTTTCACGCTCGTTTTCAGCCTGTCCTGTCACATGTGTCCGTTGTTACTGTCACTTTAGCTGCCTCTCTCTGGGGAACAATGCTTGCTTTCTTTCTGGGAAGCCCTCTTCCTCTCTCACATTTCACCTCCAGGAAAGGCGTGTGTACCTGGCCTGGAAAACGCAGTATCGTATTTCCCCTACCGCTACAGTAATTGATTCTGAGGGGACCCAATTAGAATCAAAGAGATTTGGTGAGATTTTGCTAAAACCCCTTGATCACAGGCACATGCTCTTTCCCTTTAGAGGGAAAGCAGAAATATTTCAGGCCAAGGATACTCTCTAAGCTATCGCAGGGGACAATTGGAACTAAAGTCACCGTGGAGGAAAGCAGAGTGGAAAGAAATGGGGCGCGTTCTGGCCAGAGTCCGTAACTTAGGCTTTGCCTAAAGAAACTGCTTGAATCCTTCCTGCTTTTTAAGCCAATGAGTTTTGCTTTTATAATTTGCTACTTTTATATTTACATAAAAATTCTAGTTGATATATGTCTCTGATTCTATGAGGTTTTTTTTCTGTGAATCTGAAGGTCTGAGAATATTAGGATAAATCTGGAGAAGAAGAACATAAAAATGAGGGTGGAGGGGAAGGTCTGTGGACCCTTTGTCAGGTGGAAGCCGTGGGTGAAGCCCGTGACCAGTAGTAACAAGGGATTTGAACTGTTTGAGTGCCTGACAGATACCTGGCACTCAGATATGTGTGTGTGTATGTGTATATGATAAGGTAAGGCAGATGAGCTACCTGCCTTAATTTCAAAATATGCAGTCTCTTAAATGGTGACACAAATCAGAGGAGTTCCTGCTCTTCCCTAGTTCTCCTCAATAAAATCAAATTAAACAATTGGATACACAGGCAGGTGGTTTTCAAAAAGATGACTTTTCATATATATTTATACCAAATAAGGAATTCAGTGTCAAAAATGGAAAAACAGACACTGTTTAAAAAGAAAAAAAAAGTTCTAAACGGTGGCAAGATGGTTCTGCAAGTGAAGGGACTTGCCACCAAGCCTGATGACATTGACCTGAGGTGGATTACCAGGGCAGAGTGACAGAAGGAAAGGACAGACATCAAAAGTTGTCTTCTGTCCTCTGCATGCACGATGGGGTATATGAGTGTGGGTGAGTGTACACACAGACACAATATAAACGGAACAAAAGAATGTTAAAAAATATTTCTAAGTCCACGGGAAAGACAAATGCAAGCACAGCAGTGAAATGATTACAACAGGAAAGGGATCCTGAACCCTGGAGTAAACTCACAAATGATATGAAGACCAAAGGGGGCAAATTACAACACAAGGTGTTACATTCTGCTGGGTTTATGAAGCACGGCCAAATAGCTAAAAGGTGGAAAGAAAGACGTATTTCAGAAGACAGAAATAAGCAATGGTATTGTCTCAACAGAGTAACCTTGAGCAGCCCAGGATAAGGGAGGATTGTAGATGACGAGGATGGTGGTGACATCTTCTCCTTCTGGGTCCATCTCCTGCAGACACGTATCATCCCTTCACTTTCCTGTTCTTTCTGTTCACCAGCATGAACACTATGTTTTGATATGTGTCTATTTCTATAATTTTTAAATCATTATTAAGATACATATATTTCCTCAAACATTTACTTTGTTTTGGTGTTTTGGGTCTTGCCGGGTTTTATTTGTTTGTTTTGATTTTCCTTTGTCTTTTGGGGCTTTGTGGAAAGGTTTTTTTAATGAGAAGGAGAAAGAGAAAGAACATGAACTTGGGAAGGAAAGGATATGGGAAGGATCTGGGAGGACTGAGGGGAAAGAATATGATCAAAATATACAATTTCTTTTAAATAAGAACCTAATTTTTCAAAATTAATAATCCTTCTGTTTAGTGTTTAATATAAAGTACATTAATGTTGTCCTTAGTCTCCCTACAGTGCCATGGAATTGTTGAACTTCTTACCAATCAGTTTTTCACCATCCCTTCCTCCACCAACTAATTGTTACTTATAATTCTCTCTGGTTTTCACTAATCTCTTTTCCCTTCAAAAACGAGCATAAAGTTGAGGAATCCCTGACAAGCACATTAACAATATTCCCCTTGTATAGCACCTAAGAGAGTCTGTGTCCTCATTCCATCGCTACGTGAGTTTCTAATGTGGACTGGATATAGTGCCTGGACCCAGGAATGTAATCCCAATGGGGAAAGTACTGAGGGAAACATAGGTAAAAGATATTAAATGAAGAGCGAAACAAGTAGGGGGCTGCCCTGTAAGACTTTAGCCAACTGTTACTTGAGCTGAGATTTCAAACAGGGACAGTACAAAGAAAGCTAGTGGGTAAAAATGAGCCCTCTAAGCAGCATGTGACCGGGAAGAGCACAGTAGGTGTGAAAAATGAGGGCAGAGACGATGATTCAGGAGCAGAGGGGAGGTGGGTTAGGCTAAAGGATACAGGGATCCTGTTTGAGCACTTAGTAAAGCCCAGGTGCTTCTGTAAAAAGAAGGGGAGGATTTGGGAGAGCTTGAGTGAATGGGATGGTTGAGATGGAGGAAGGGTGGATATGGGAGCAGGGAAGAAGATATCGACATTAAGGGAGCCATTTTAGGGTTGGCAAGAGACTTGGCTCTAGAGGGGTTCCCAGGTGTCCGAGGGGATCTCCCCAGCTAGGTTTGTGGGCAGCAGAGGAGAGGGAGCCTGAACTGTCCTTATCCCATAGCCACACTGATGAATATCTTGTATATCACCATAGAACCTTTATCTGGCGATGGGTGGAAATAGAGACAGAGACCCACATTGGAGCCCTAGATTGAGCTCCCAAGGCCCAGATGAAGAGCAGAAGGAGGGAGAATATGAGCAAGGAAGTCAGGACTGCGAGGGGTGTGTTCACCCACTGAGACAGTGTGCCTGATCTAATAAGAGCTCACCAAGGCCAACTGGACTGGGACTGAACGAACATGTGATCAAACCAGACTCTCTGAATGTGGCTAACAATGAGGGCGGACTGAGAAGCCAATGATAATGACACCGGATTTTGATTCTACTGCATGTACTAGCTTTTTGGGAACCTAGTCTGTTTGGATGCTCACCTTCCTAGACCTGGATGGAGTGG
>NW_026067977.1:381366-479332 GCF_014885135.2 Alexandromys fortis | reverse complement strand
GGAGGGAGGGAGGGAGGGCAGAACCATGTGTGGTGATTTTAATGAGGAATACTTCTGATAGACTCACTTCTCGATCTTGCTCACATGACATGCCTGCTCTACTATTATGAACCAACTCTCCGAAACCATAAGGCAGGCAAACTCTTTCCTTCCTGAAGTTACTTTTGATCATGGTATGCTATCAACAACAAAGAAAAGGAAATATCACAGAAATCTATGGTGTTAGGAAGGAATTCTGAATACAAATGGCAGGCTGACTCTGGGCCCAACTCATTTGCAGAACCGGTGATGCTTTTGTTATTCATGAAGCTATAAGTTTTCTTTGTTCCAGAGAGTCCATGCAACTGCTGGGTTGGCTTAGGGCTGGCTGTGCCATGCTCAGTTCAGCTCCCCTCATCCGCTGTCCTTGGCAAAGCAGAGGCTTTGCCCAGAGCCTTACCTTGCTGCTTTTGCATGGTGGTGAAGTCCTCAAAAGTCAGGGTGCGTACGGGAGGTCTCCAGAATGCATACGTCTCCATAATGGCTTCGAGTCCAGTTCTGGAACAAGAACAACCAGAAAATCAGCTTGTAAGCAATCCCAAACAATCCCTGATATTTGAAGATGCTAGGGGAGTTGTCTGATGAGTGGCATACTATAGGCACTGGGAGGCACACCACCAGGCTAAGTCAGTCTGGGGAAGTACAAGGTCTGGATGGCGCTACGTTGCTGGAAGAAGAACAAAGGGAACTAATTCAGATCATTCACAAGAAAGTCCTTAACCGTGATGAAATTTAACTCCTATTTTCCTTCCGAAGAGGTCCAATGAACATGATAATAAAGTGTATTTAAGGTCAAGGCTATCATGAGTACAGTTGAGCAAAGAGTAGCCCCGACTGCTTCTCATGCCGCCACCATTACCTCACCATGGCTGACACATCCTGCCCCAGAGCCAACTCCACATCCAGAGTGTGGAAGGCTCAATGAAGTTGTCAAGCTGCTGTGACTTCAAAGGTCCTCCGAAGTCAACAGGTGAGCAGGACAGCAGAAACAGGAGGAGAGGAGTCAAGTGCACTCAAGTTTTTATCGTAGTGAGAAATATCCACCCAAAGGAAAAGAGAAAATAGACCACAGGCCAGAAGAACAGTCCGTATCTCCAAATGTTTATCTTTATTTGTAACCTAATAATAATTAGATGACTATTGGGAACCCTAAACTGTTAGATTTTAGAAAACATGGAATATTTGAAAATTACATTTATGTACAGCTTCTGGTTTCGTCATGTTGTACACTCTGTAAAATGGACTATATGCATACTATTTCTTTATCATTTGACTGCATCCCTATATGAAATATTGAACGAACTGTCTGGGGATTCCAGGATATTTTCATGATATGCAACATCCTCAAAACAGACTGTAGTTTGGAGCTCTGCTAAAAGCTTTGAGTAGAGCTTTTGAGTACTTACTGCTTTAAAACCCTTTGTGTCGGGAACTGGAGTTGGGGAGAAAGTCCGTGGGGAGAAAGTAGAAGAAGGAGGGATCACAATGGCCCAGTTCTCTCCATGTGACTGCATCACAAAGTGCATGATGTGCCTCTCAGCACACAGATCTTTCCTACTGAAGAAATCCTGCTACCTAAGAAATCCACTTGCTCAGCTCTGTTATAAGCTAAGAATAAAGTGAGAGGTTTTATTTTAAGTGAAAACAAATACCTTCTCCCTTTAACTGATGCTAATCCCCCTAGCCTGGCATTCTTCTCAGAGGAGCCACTGATGCGTGGACCATCTCTCTGTGTTGGGAATTTTGCTTTCTGAGTAGGCTTTGCCTGCACATTTCTCCTTCTAAAGCCTTCCCTGGATCTTGGAGGCTTTAAATACACTGACGCTGGCAAACCGAACTCTGTATTTTAAGAAGAGGTTCACAGGAGAGAGCAGTGCATGGTGTTTATTAGCTGTTAATCTGCGAGAAGCAGGAGCAGACGAGATCTCTACCATCAGCCTACATTGGTGCTGAATACAGTTCGTGGGACTATTTGTGGAGAGAAAGAGCTCAGGCAATTAAGGGAGTTCAGAATAATATGGGGATAGGCAGATAAAGCCATGTTGAGCCTGGCTGGATAGAAGAAATAGATAGGCCCAGCTTTAGATCTGACTGCTTTGTCCTGGAATGTTGGCAGCCCACCAGAACAGCCTAGGGTTCCCTTTCACTGCCCAGGAGGCTCACTGCAGACGGCAAGGGTTTATTATTCCACCTTCCAGTGCATCTTTTCCAGGGACAAGTGCACAGCACGAGGACAGAAGCTAGCTCAAGGACAAAGAACAATCCCGTCTCGTTTCATCATAACATAGTAGGAAACCGGGAGGTTTCAGTAGTGCCACAGTGTAACGCCAACACTGTAGACATAGATTTGGTTTCTTTTTCATAATACTATTTCCAAACGCTATGGCATGGCATGAATTATTTTATTTGTGCAGTCAATTTTATACTGTAATATAATATAATGACTGTGTGTCAACTACCAAATTTAACTTTTTTAAAAAAGTGATGGAATCATAGATTTTTTAAACATAGGAAGATTTGGAGATGTTGTGTATTCTGTCTCTTCTGGCATTTTCTTCAGTGGTTACCCAGCCTCTGTTGGTGCATTTCCTTGGGAAGACATTTTGAGTTTTTGTTCAATCTGTTATTAAGCTGCTTCTGACATTTGGCTGAGATTTCTGGTGCAAATTCCATCCTCGGGTGAAGTGATGAGAGTCTCATACATCACCGACAAAGCTTCTGTCTTCCACACCCTCCTCTAGGAGACCTTCCTTGGCCTAAGAATCCAGCATGCCATCCATAGACGCACCCGCGGCCATCCAGGAGTTCAGATAGCAAGGGTTAGTCTCATGGTAAAGAAGTAGGGATGGCATGTATAACTCCCCAAAAGTAGTGACAAAAGATACAATTATTATTCACACTTTATTACTGAACTATATCTTCCATAGATTTTCACTGTATAGGAAAAATGTAACCTTTAGTATATACTCTCCTATATAGTGTGGTAGAATTCTCAAGCATTTATATTCCTTGATCTGTTTTAGGACTCTGAATATTTCCCTTTTTAGAAAAATTAATTCTGTTTTTTTGCTATATGCCTTATATTCTATTTGTCTCAAACTCTATCAGGCTTCACTGACTAGATCTATGTATTCGAAATCACTAGTAATGTATCTCAGAACAATTTAGTAATCCACCTCTTTCTACGGCTAGCTTGTATGTACTTCAAGTGATTCAGGTCCAAAGTTTTTCTTTGCACAAGGCCTAGCTTGATGATTGCTGTATGGTGTGTCTCAATTTGTGTGCACTGAATTAGTAAACAGGTGTCATTATTTCATAATTTTACCAAGACTGACCATTTTCTCAGTCGACACCTGTTGGATTAACTAAGTAGAGGAACTAGTTCATAAGTTTTAACTAGTAGCCATTCTTTTTTCCCCGGTTTAAAACTTTTAAAACCACCTTGGTATAAAAGGTAGGGTCTCTGAAGGTAGAAAGAATTCTCTAGTGTCAAAGTTTGAGGCCTTTTCCTCTCTGTCTGACCGGACTTGTGCCTATTTAGACCAAGGTCTCAGGACATTTTCCCTCTCCCTCTGGCTTCTTTTGTCCTGGACTTAGACTTTTTGACCTTCCATAGAGTCTGAGCGCCCTGTCAGAGTTCAGGCACTTCTACACTTGTCTTCTCTCAGAGTCTTGTCAATCACCCGTGAAGGTCTTCAGCTGCTGGGTGACTACTCCAGGTTCATCTTGTGCTAGCGCTAGCTGCTGTTTGTTCACTGTTATCTTGCCTTAATTTTGTGAATTTTTATCTCTAAGCCTTACAAAACAGACTCATTATTCCACACATGCGAAAAGCTGTGTTGGGTAGTGTTTGGTTAACACATTCCCCATAGTGGGCCTGTGTGGGCTGTGGCACAGCAGGGACCTGACGTCATCTCTGGAGCTTCCCATCAGAAACAGCCAAATTGGCAATTGCTCCCTCTTGTTGCCATTTACCCCGTTAGTCCAGTGACAGCAGAGGCCACATCTAAACCCCCTTTCTTCAGTCTTTCAGCCGTAACTTCCTCTCTGGTTTCCAAGCCGATTCTTTTTCGACTTGGCCAAGCCAAAGGCTATGCTGAGGGAAGAAGAGGAAGGAGGCTGAGCTAGCTCCTTCACAAATGAATGTTGCCTCAAGATCAACTGATCTGGAATCGCAACCAGATTGGAAAGAAATACCCTCCCAATTGCATTTAAAGGAGAGAGGAAGAGAGACTTCTTTTGAAGTTCAGCAAATAACAGACAATTGTAATAATTATCACTGAACTATCTGTGATTCTGTTTAGTAATAACTGGACACAGTTTTCACATTATCTTTGCCTTGAGATAGGAAACTGCTTCTTGGTCATCGTCTGTTTATTTTCTCTTTATCTCTATTTTTTCTCAAGTTTAACGTCTCCCTAAGCTGTGTGACGAGACTATTGTAAACAAGAGAGTGCATGCGGGAGATTGAGATGGTCACTGTTCCTCTCTCAACAGAAGGAAGTCTACGGCTAAAAGTATCCTAAGGTAGCAGGGATTTTGAAAGCCTAAAGGAGTGTTCAGACTATAAAAAAGTCTTAGCTGATATAAAAGCAAAACAGACACAGAGGTATTGCCCTTAAGGAGTGTCCTGTTCAGTAAAGGGAGAAAGAGAGAGAGAAAAAAAAAACAACATGAAAGGGACTGTTTTATAAACTGTCAGATACACTGGAGATATAAAAGAGGAGCTGTGAAACTTTGAGCAAGAAGTATTTAATAGACCTGGGAAACTAGAGGAAGATTCCACAACCAGGCATTTATTTAACCTAAATATTAAATGGCCCTCTCAGCAATCTTCCACTCAGAACAAGAGGGGGCTTTTACAGCGGAGTCAACAATGCGTGCAAAGACTTAGCAGTGTGAAAAGGAAGGTATGTACTGGGCACTTAACAAACATTCATGGTGTTATTGAAACTCTTTGTGCACAGAGGTGGGTGCGTAAAATGGACATTCAGTCCAGATCTAATTATCTTATCTCAATGCTCTTAATCTATCCATGCTCTCTTGAGGATAGGTCAAACCTTCCACACTTCTCTCTCTCACTACTTTGTAGAATCAGCTCCAACCTCCAGTTATTTAAGACACTTTCTATTCACATGTTCTAAAGGATCTCAAACCTGAACTCTACAATTTGTTTAAGGACAAACTCATCATGTGAAATTTGGCTTCTCTGGGTACAACAGTGCCATCAACACAATGACGAAGCTGTCATCAATAAAGCCTCCTTCACTGGCTTGGGAAGAATGAGAAACCTATGGAAATGTAATCGGCTGGAATTGAATGAAAATTGCTCATCACCTGGTGGTCCCCAGAGGTTCCGTTCCCACTATCCCTCTTAGAGTTTGCATAAGTTTTAATCTCAGTTCCTGGGCATTTTCAATGTCTCAAGAGTAATAAAAAAAATGTAACAACACTAAACAATTTAACTAAATCAATAGGTTCCTTTGCATCTGACTGGAATAGTCTAGCTTTGTCATTACGGATACCACACAAGGGACAGATGAACATTCCAGTTAAGAGCATAGACTCTAAGTATAGATTGTCTGGCTTCTGATTAAAGCACCCTTAGCCAAAGCATGTTAACGTCTTCATGCCTATGTCTCTCCAGTTTTAGGATAGAGAGATCGGTATTATTTTACATTATTGTGACTCAGTAAGCACAGCCTGGCTGAAAACAAAACTTCTCAAGGCAAGTGAGAAAGTAAAATAAAGGCCTCGTCAACATTGCTCCAGTTGGAGCTTAAAGAAAGCCAGTCGTTCTGCTCGAGTCGCAGCCTGGTCTAGCAGATCCAGTCCGACTTCCCTGGAATTCCCACTTCTGTCAGTCCCCTGGCTGGAGACAAGATGGGGAAGGAGTTCCATGTTACCTAATTCCACTTCTCATTTCCTCATCAGAAAACCAAAAGCGTGTCCCTTGCGCCCCTGGAGGCCTCATTATCTTGCCGATATCTCCGACTGCAATACACTCGCCATTAAAAGGACAGACGCCGCGGTGTTCTATGACACCATCCTTGAGCGGCAGCCATAGATAATAAAACAATTGCCAACATTCCCTGGCAAGTCCGGATGGCCAGGGGGACAATGGTGGAAACAGTTCATGACAAGGGAGGAGGAACACATAATAAGGCCGAGGAAAGTATTAAATCCTGGCGAAAAGGCTACGCCGTGGGACGTGACAGGCAGCTAAGGCTCCAGTGAATGGGAGAAACACAACTGCCAACGGGAGGATCTGCTGCCAGCAGCTAGTACAGGGCCAGTTACCTTGAACGACAGATGCAACCGTCCCTCCGAAGCCCAACACTGATTGCTTCCCTAGACCTGCTGAATGGCAGAAGTCATCCACGCCAGGGATAACAAGAAAGTATGCAAAAATCTACAGGGGCCTGTAAGGCTGCCAGGAAAGAGCAGGATGAGGTTGACTGGGAAACTGCAGCCAATGGCCCTTGAGGGGACAAATGAAAACACAGCAATTGAGCATGAGGGGGACACTTGGGATATACTGACAGTTGAGAAAAGGCAAGTGGTCAGCCCATTGGCTCTAAGCTTGCTACTTGAGACTCGTGAACAGCAGGGAGCCAGAAGTGGTTGGAGGCTTGGTTTCTACTGCCTTCCCAGCTGGGCCTGCAGAGGACAGTGGAATCATTCTCTGGACACTGTGACAGGCTGGGTCTGCAAATCCTGACGCCAGTAGCTCAAAATGCAGATTGCCATCAGTGTGAAGAGAAGCACTGGGAGGGAACCTCAGCTCTGAGATAAAAATGAAGACCGTGGACCTCAACCAAAAGATGAAATAAGTACCACTATTAGTTTAGACTTTAAATCGATTAGATGTAAATAACTATAAGATTGAATTCTAGGAAGTCAGTGGGACTTTGTCTTTTTAACTGTTAAACAGCCATTTCTTCTGTCTAACTTAACAGATAGATAAAGGTGCAGGCGAGACATGTTATTGTCTCTGAGAGAACGCTCTGCTACCAGGTGTCAGCTAGAGTTTATCTACTGGTCCCTTCTTCCCAACTCTCTAGGGAAAGCCATTTTAGACCCGCAAAGATGAGCCAGGCTGGGAGTTAATGTTTAGCTGACTTCTCTTTGTCTCTCCATTCGGTTAACTGGGAAATCCCTCCCTTTTCCCTCCTCTTTCTACTGAGCATTATGGGCCTGTAACAGAGAAGGGGTCCTGTCCAAAACGGGAAAGTCATTCCTCACTCTATAGGCAGGGCCTTAGGACAGCAAGTGCTGAGAGGGGGTTTTAGGAAAATCTTTACTCTTGGGTATTTTCTCTATCACTATTCAAGATTTCTTCAGTGAAGAAGTGACTTCACTGAGCATCCTTTTAAACATGCAAGTCTATCCACTCTCCTGCTGCAATGCCTACCATCCCCTGAAATATCTAAAAAGGAACGAAACTAAAAAAGATTTCTACCAAGCAACTCAGAGCAATCATATTGCTGGCTCAATACAGCCAGAGAGCAGGGACAGATCCAGAAGTCCTCTTGCACCTTGTCCCTTTCTGCAGGTCCTATGAGGGACAATCTGCTAAAGAAACTACTTTCGTGTGTAAATCGGCCTCCGTGACACATGACCCCTCTCCGACTACTCCTGAGTTTGGAATTAATGTGCCCTGACTCAAACTTTTAGTGATGAACTCCACAGAGAATAACATATCCTCCTAAAATACTGCACATCTCCAAGGGCTACAGAAGGGTCGGTCTACCTGGGGCCTGGCATGGGATCAACAGCAGTAACTTCTAGAGTGCCATGCCAGCTAGACATAGATGGAGGAAATGACGAGGCTTTCAGTTGCCATCGATACAATGGACCGGGTGGTAAAGATCAAATCCAAGGTCAAAGACAGAATGAAGAGAATTCGTGAAGCACCCAATCTGTCACCATCTAGTGCTTTTAAGAAAGTTTCCTAAAAGGAGTTCTCACTCCCCAGGAAGATCCTAATTTTAATCTTCCTTTTTTATTTAATGTGTTTGTTTCTGAGGAAGCTTCTGGGAATTCCATAGAATTCACCAAGCAGACTTGGGCCTTTTGTAAAGTCTGAGCAGCCATCTCTTAAGAGCCAAGGGTTTCACATCAGATGGGGTTTGAAAGACCCACAGAGTTCTCTTCCTCCATTTCCTTGGCTTCTCCAAACAGGCAGCATCTGAACAGCTGTCTTTCCCTGTATCTGAGCAATGAGGGCTCTCAAGGGCAGATGTGTCTCCCAAGTCTACTTCTGGGTGGTGAGACCTCTCTTCAGCCGCCTCTCTTCAGCCTCACGACCCTTTTCTTGCCTTTGGTTCATGCTTCCCCAAGGCATACTTCACTTCTCAGGTCACTACTAGGTGACCTTGTTCAACCAAGCCAAACTTCATTCTGCCTTAACTCTGCCTCCCTGTCTAAGACTTACAGACACGGAAATGCTGTGAGGGTCCTTCTCCAGGGATATGAGAAACACATGGATAGGGGAAATTAGGCAGCTCATATGTCCCCTGGATGTGTGTGTGTCTAAGCAATGATGTGGTCAAATTGGAGTCTATCAGAAGTATACAGGCTCAGATATGCATCTTAATTGCCCTTAGCTTTTCTAACTAGTCACTTACTTGTCATTCCCTCTCCTTGGCATCTAAACCTAGGCCATGGCTTCTGGTCTCCTTGATTTGCCACTGGTTGGAATGAGGCTTTCTTAAGTTCCCTTTTCAATTTATCTCCCATTCACCAATACTGCTCTGTAACTAGTGAACAATTTCTATTTCATTCCGTACCCCTAGCACCTTGAGCGAAGGAATACCGAAGAGAAAAAACTTGAAAAAATTACAGGTCTGGATTCTTGACTCGGTCAAGAGAAAGACACGGGAACCTAGCCCAGTGGAGATCAAAATACCAATTTCATGGCTGATAAAATTGTCTGGCGATCATGGCATAAGTGTAGGGCTGAAGGAAGGGTTCAGGACTCCTCTGGAAGGCGCCGACTCACAATTCTACAGGCCTCCTCTGCTAGATGTGTCATGCAACAAGAAGCCTGAGATACGCATTTCTGCGTGCAGGTAGGTTCTTCGGGTGGGGGATCCTCCTTTAGGTCCCAGCCATTAGATCAGTCCCTGGTTCTTCTGAGAAGCAAAAGAAAAGGACAATTCTGGGAGCCAGGAGCCCTTCTTTCCAGGGATTTCTTTTCTTAAGAAGGCAAAGAATAGCCGCTGGAGTGTTCAGTCATTGCTCCGTACTCGTGTGTATATTTCAGAAGAAGCCTATCATCAGGGCCACACTCTGCTGGGACTGGGTGTGAGAGCCTCACAGGCTGAGAGGCACTGCCAGGGGCATCAGCGGAGAGTGCAGTGGGTGGTTGCATCCTCCCCATCTTTCCTCTCCTCCTTTCTCCAGCCTCTGGACTCTGCTGGGACGGATTGAGATCGACAAACCTGAACGTGTTTTGGTTTGAGGTTTGGCAAACTCCGTGACTCCAAAGTATTCCGCAAATGTTTTGTGTTCTGCGAAACCAAAAACATTGGCCAAGCACTTTCCCCTCTAATTTTTAAGCCCATGTGTTTTTAAAGGAAATGTAATCCGTATGTTTTAGTAACATTTATATGCAGCTCATCAAGCCCTGCTCCTCCGCATGAGTCATTTGATGTCTAAAATGCATGGGGAAAGCAGGCGTTGAGAAGAACTGTGTGAGCTTGAGAAAGGCCACAGATGGGATGCTGTACCCTGGTCCTGATGCTAGCGCAGAACCACCAGGTTCTCCATGAACTCGCCCATCCATCCTTTCCATCATTAAAGTCCTCGCCTACTTCATATCCTGCAGTCAACTAGTGAGAATCAAATCACTAGGCAGCTAATGATATAATTGGGTAATTTTGAATTTCTAAAAGAGGAAAAAAAAACATTCAAAACTTTCACAATTGCCTTGACAAGTCCGCCATAATGTAGTTTCCCAAAGTGCTAGTGAAAAAAAAAGCCACACATTCTAGCCCCACTGTAAGACACCCAGAGTGCATCCTTGCTTCACCTGTCGTCAGAGAGGTTAGGCTTGGTTTTGTGTCCCAGATCCTTGTTTCTAGGATGGATGAAGTAGATGGTGAAGCTGTGAGCAGTAGTCTACAAACACCGGCTAAGAATAATAAAGGTATCTTTATCTGAGACCGAAACAGTTCCGGGTGGTCGGATGATGTTTGTAGAGGAAGGGTTCTGCTCTCGGTATCTGTTGAAGGTGAGGTAAGGCAAGGAGAGCGTGGCTGGCATCATAGCATGGGATGCCCTGCTCTGCAGTCAGCCAGACGCGGCTGCTCACCAGCCGCAGCTTTGCTCCGGGGTGGTGGAAAAGCTTCTTTCCTCCTGCAGGCCCTCAAGCCTTTTGAAGATGCAGGCTTAAAAGTCAGAGAAAAATGAAGGATGAGCCTCCAAATGGTAAGTGTTCCTTTGTAGTGAACCGAGACAGTTACCAATGGTCCTTAAAGTAACCTCTGGGGGTGGGGTTAAATTGTTTTAACTGACACATAGTGTACAGCTGTTTATGTGTTGCGGTCTGATAACTCAGCATGGGTGCACAATATGCAATAGTCAGACCAGGGCAAGATTTCATTCTCCTTAAGCATTTCATTTCATTGGATCAGGAAATTTTGACTTCTTCTAGATCTTTATAAAAAAAAAATATGGGGGGCTGGAGAAATGGCTCTGTGGCTAAGAGTGCTGACTGCTCTTCCAGAGGACCCAGGTTCAATTCCTACCACCCACATGGCAGTTAACAGCTGTCTATAACTCTAAGATCTGACACCCTCAGATAGACATACATGCAGACAAAACACCAATGCAAATAAAATAAAATTAAAAAAAAAATATGATAAACTGTGAGCCTCCGTTATCCTAAAATGCTAAGGCATATTAGAACTTATTCTCTTCTGTATTTCGGTATTTACCATCCTGCTTTTCTTGTCCCTCCTCACTCTCTCCCTCTAACTTCCAGTAGTAACTGCTCTGCCTCTCAGTTCTACAAAACTCAACCATTTTTAAGTTCTTCGTATGTAACGTGCCACTTGGATTTTTGTGATTGCTTATTTCACTTAATGTCCTTCATTCCCATTGATTCACAAATGACAGGACTCCATTATCCTTTTCGGTTTTTTAAACATGGCTTGCAGGCTTTGTATAACAAAAAAAAAAAGAAAAAGAAAGAAAGAATTTTCACACTATAAGAAATAAATTAAGCATTGAGATGGGAGATGGGCTAATGCCCTACTTCAGAGCTGTGCGCTATGGTGCTCGCCGTCTGTCCTTGATTTTACCCCTAATTCCACTTTGAAGGAGTCTTACAGAGAAGAGGAACCCACCAAGCATGACAGGAAAATAAGTTATATTCCTAAGCAGCACAACATTTTCCAGTCTCCTGGGGGACCTTCCCTCAGGACTTCAGCAAAGAGGGTCTCAAAACTCCCTGGCCAGTGCAAATCCTTCAACATTTGGCAGTCCTAGTCTCCGCGTGGAAGTGGACTCCACATTTTTTCTTGCTTTCTTTGAAACACGGCATGAACATTCTAGATAGCAATCTCCAAGGGTGTGTGCCTTCTACTGTAGCTTCCCAGAATAGGGTGGCTATCAACAGGAAACACTAGCTGAAAAATTAAAGTCAAGTTTATTATATAATAAAGTAACTTGACCAAATCCTCCAGATTGCAAGGGCTCCCCTGGAAGACAAAGGAAGGAAAAGGAGAGCAGTACACTAAGCATCTGTAAGAAAATAAACAAATGCTAAAGACTACTAGAGACCACCCTCCTCCAAAAGGAAGGAATCGCTGAATAAATACCATGGGCGTGTCTGGCCCTGGAGACGTCTATTTGGGTATAGAACAGAAATTCTATAGGACCTTTTAAAAATAAAAAGGACACAGCAGGCTTATTTTTAAAATGTACAGCTGCTCATGCATGCAGTCATGCTTACATACTAGGAGAACACAGAATCCTGAAAAGCCATCCACGGACTCCAAGCTCCAGGGTTCGAACACCCTTACCGTACACAGCCTACCTAGCCTGAGCCTAATGTCGCTTTTTAACACCCTGCCATCAACTGGGTCTTCAAGAAGCTCAGAGTGCAGAATCTTAGAAATGAAGAAAAGGAGAACGTTTTTGTGACCTGGGCTATGAGTTAATGGTGGGGAACATCTGAGATAGAACGAATGTCTGTCTGTTTGTTCTTTTCAGGTGCTGCTTTGAAGATGAAGGCCTTTGTGGAACAGATCATTTGACCAGGAGCCACTTGCTCACTGAGTTCTGGAGTGCTTTACCATTGACTGTGGCCTAGAACACATTACTTAATGCTGTTATCTAAAAACAGGAAGTTTGTCTGAATTTTATATTACTCAATGGGTGTGACCTTATGGAGTTTGGGACAAGCAAATTCTATGGCAACCTAAATGGCTGATGAACATAAACTAAGAGTTTAGTAAAGAAGTGCTTTTGTAAAGCATTTTCTGGGGGAAATGATCACCAGAGGTGGTTTGAGACATGTGTTTATGGCATCGTGAGGTACTGCTTGGTGAAGGCACAGTCAGCGAATGTCGTGGTGCAGTTCAGTAATCATGTTTACATCATAGAATGGCCCTACACAGATCCAGACACACGCACTCTCCACACCATTCCTGTAAGGTAGACACCATCACACATGGGGTCTGTCCACGCTGCGGTGCTTGATTACATGATGCATCCCATATTTCATGGAGTAGTTCTAAATATAAATTGTTGGTGTATCCAAAAACTGCTGGAGAGAGAATACCAAAGATAATTCCTGACAATCTGCTGGCCAGATGTAAGGCCATCCTTGCGGATTATGAAAGAAGTCTGGTCCTGATGAAAGTCAATCGTGTCGCAAGGCCTGTGCTACACCAGACAGACACGTCACACTCGCTCAGCCTGTATTGTGGGTATCTGATGAATTTGCCTAATTGGAGACTGTGGATATTTCTGGTTCCCCTAGCCATCTCGGATGTCCCCTAATTTTCCATAGATGACAGATTTGCATTTTATGTAGGAAATCATTTAGAGAGAAGAAAGCATTATCCGCCAGAAAACCGGTACAGTCTCTAAGGCATTTGACAACAGAACACAATGATACTGTGAACATCTGCAACTCCTGGAACTGACAGCATGGGTCATAAGGAAAGGTGGCATTCCCCTTCATCACTGGAAACATCCCTTTTCTGTAACAGATGGAGGCTATTGTGGAAAACCACAACTGACCGAAAGACAGAGTTGTGAGACCAAGCTCCAGCTGATACATATACAACCCAACTCCTACAAACAAAGGCTCAGGCATCAGTTTGGAAAAGGGACTGAGAGATGCTAAGAGCCAGAGGAACCAGAAATTTGCTGTGAGAACATGTCTCCTAGAGATATCAAAGAAGCGACACACATGAAGTCTCACCAATGTAGCTACCTAAACATGACCTGAAGAAGGATGACACAAATAGGCATGCTAACAGGGAAGAAGGAACACTCACAGCCCTGAATCAAGAACCACAGGCCAATGGTGAGTGCAGAGAGGAGAGGGAGATACAGTCCTCCTGCAGAGAAGAGCGCATCACTCAGCTACCCAGTACCGCAGGGCCAGCATGAAGACATCCATATGCATAACATTAGACAAACTGTATCCTCAGCAATGAAACACACGCACAAACACATGCACACATGTGTGTGCATGCATGCCCATGCAACAACAATTGAAGAAAAGAACAAATTTGAAAGAGAGCAAGGGGAGAGTGCACAGGAGGACTTGGAGGATGGAAAAGAATGGGAGGAAATGATAAAGTTATCTCAAAAAATAGAAAAAGGATGTTTACAAAAGGAACAAAAGAAAAGTGGTATTTTAGATACACTCCCCCTTAATAAAGCCAAAAGTGTACATGACTCAGGGGAGTATTTCCTAGGGATAAAATGATTATATTTGTTTCCACAAAGTTCAACTCATAAAGGTAGTAATTTTCTGGAATATTTTATTTTTCAGAAATGAAAAGTACCTGAGGCACGACTGCAGCCAATACAGTCACCTTCGGGTACTAGAAAAATACGCCAATCCATCAGTAACAATAAGTGATCATGTGACTTGCTTTCTGTGGACTGAATCACACAATACAAGGTAGGGGGTAAAACAACATGAAGGATTGGTTATGGAAATTTAGGTTTTAAAAGAAAAAATTTGGGAGGCATGTGTTTTGTGGGAGCAGAGTTGGGGATTCTTGAGTTAAGTCACCAATTTCTCATCCCCTGAGTCAATGTGGCTGCAGAGTATCTAAGCCGTCTCTGGACATCAGGAGCCAAGAGCCACCAATGAGATGAGGGAAAAGGAATTTCAAAAAGAAAAGCTTGTGAGTCTCCTGTCCTGCTGCTCTTACCTGTTTCTTCCAGAATCTCTGAATCCTTTAGCAAATGGATTTCGGTCGATTTTTAATCTGGTGATCTGGAAATAAACAGATAAATATCAATTGTTTTCATATTAACCAATTTCCTTTTGTGTTGCTCCTAGAAAATTAACAAAAACTCACTCTATTAATAACATCTGTTGTTTTCATTTCGTTTCCTTTCAGTTAGAGATTTAAATTTCAGTCTGACATAGGGCTGGGGCCTGGCACCCAGATGTGTGCCTCACTTCTTTCTGACGACCAAGACTTGCCCTCTGTGTGACTGCCAGCTCATTCCTACTCCCTGTCCTTCCCCTGAACTGATGATAAACATTGTGTAGACAGGGACACAGAGAAAGGAAATGAGTGACGGCGAGGCCCGTTGCTGGTGACACGCAGGACGCACTTCGGGCACACTTGCTGGACAGATACTGTGCAAGTGAACGAGTGATGGACAGATGGTTACATGGATTGACTCAGTCCCGCAAACTACCAACAGACAGTCAGCTTCAGCCTGAGGGAGCCAAATAATCGGCTGCATTTCCCACGTAGCATAACCTGTGCCTTTCCTGCCACCAGAAATTGCACATTTAATGACCTAAAATGTTTGTAGAGGTGATGCAAAATGCAGCTCGGTTCTTACCCAAAGTAGGGAGCTTCCTCAAATATGAAACTGAATGGGGCCACATGAACGGCACCTCATCCGGTCTGCAAGACTCATCAGCAAATAAGCAAAGCCAGCACACACACGTGTGCCACCCTCTCGGCCAGGTGCTCAGAAGCCTCCTATTAGTACATCAGAGCCCACTGAATCCTCTCTTAGTCCCAGTAAACCCTGACACAGTTGGACAAATCATCCTAATGCTTCTAGACTAGGAAAAGCCTGAACAACATATTCCATATGAGTGCTCGTGTTTCTGCTTCCAGTCGTGGCCATGGGAGGCATTTCTGATACCTTTCTGTCTGAACCAGATGTAAATGACTTGCTCAACCCAAGACACAGACACTCAGGCTTCCAGAAGCCAGCGAGCCTTATGTCCCATCTGAAAAATGAAATTATACACATTCTTCAAGACCTGGCTCTCTAAGATAAAGATGCAGAGCCTCTCGCAACTTGTTGGTCCCTCCTAGGTCTCAGACTAATTCAAAGTTTTGAAATTTCAGGCTAATTTGAAAACACTTTATGAAATTACTTTTCCCGTATCTCATTAGGGGTCCTAGGCTCCTGATTCCCAGAGAGTGCTTGATCCCATACTCTGCAACCACACTGATTAGCGGAAAGAGAAATGGGTAATTTAGTCAGGACTCCCCAAGTTCCCCTTTTACAAAAGACACATCTTCCAAATTCTTTACTACGCAACCTGAAGGCTGGGGAGCTCAAAAGAATGGAAGAGACTCTGAAAAAGCCAGTCTAGAAATATGGAAATCTTGTCGGTTAAAGGCAGACTCCAGTTGCGGCTAACTGCAAACACATTCTCATGAAGACAACGAAAGTCCTCTCCTACGCCTTCTTCCTTCTCACCTCGTCAGAAAGGAGTTTCCCACAGCCGCAGACTTTAAAATGTCTTTAAAATGCAACGTGAGATTCTCACAAACAGACTCTGACTTGAAAGCGCCAAGCTGGCTTCCAGGTTAGTTTGTTCGCTAAATATTCCTTGCCTCTAGAATGGTGCACTAATAATGTAGCAAAGGCAATTTTACATCTTTTTTATAGATGAGAGCAGGAGCCTAGAGGTTCGCCTTTCTGAAGTCCAGTGTCTGCCATGTGAATACTGTATTGAATTTAAAGAGTGCCACTGCTTCTCTATGTCTGACTTAAAATCGGCTCTTTCTTCCCCCATAACCCACCGCAATAAACCACACGCCATATTTTCTTTTCAAGTTGAGGTTATAATATTTTATTTTCTCTTTCAAGTTGGCTTATCCTGTCCAACTCATTTATGATAGCGGTTTCTGATATACAATCGCACTGCCGTGTTTGGAGTACCTCCACAGACCCCTGTAAATATAACGACATTCTAGTTCATGGCCTGGGAGAAAGAGTTGAAAATCTGATTCCCACAGCTGAGTGTAGCCAAGGCCGAGGGATCTGTATGGAAATTTAATAGAAAGGGGCCAAAGACGTCGGGGGGGAAAATAGCACTCCTGTTCTTGTTCCAACAATTTTAATGAGAAGTTTAGAGAGATTTATGAAGAGTGTGGCTGTGACGGTTGTTATTTATCAAATATCTTTTGCACACTAAAGGTGACAGGTGACACCGGCGACAGTGTGGTGAGTAGTCAGCAGACGGCTGTGCCGCCTCTTTGCTCTCAAAGAAACTTAGAATCCATAAGAACAAAGGGCAGACATGCACAGTGGTAACAACATAAAAACAGATTATGATTAGATCCACAGCAAATTAATCTAAAAATTCTGAGGAATCTGAGCAAGCTGAAAGACTCCGAGATTTCACCGTAGAGGTAATAGAAGAGCCACCTTGAAGAATATGAACAATTTCACTTTTAAAATTGGTCACAAAGTCCACTGCCCCCTGCAGGACAAGGATGAGCTCAAGTTCATGAAGAACTTGGAGTCCTCTCTTCCTCCTTCCGCAATGGAGCCGGAGGATAAGTAAACAGTCGGATTGCCTGTGCCTGTTTTCCCATTCAGACTGAAACCTAATGGGTGTGGGTGGAGACTCAGAGAGGCTGGCAGGGTTCACACTGTATGTACGTATGTTGGGGTGCCTAACAATGACACAGACATGCTGCAAACTCGGGGCTTAAACAGAGGATTTGCATGAGTCTTGGTGGAAAGCTGGACCAAGAAAGAAACCCAAGAGGCAAGAAAACAAGGTTTCACTTCAGCAATGTTGTCAAAGCGTGTCAACACCAGGGACAGAGCAACAGCCCCGGCAGCTGTTTCAGTACTGCAGTGAGCCCAGAGAGGGTAGAGTAACCCACCAGCAGCCGTGAGGATACGGAAATCTCTCACTTCCACCCATGTGCACCATACAACCAGAGGCTGGAAGTCCATTGGGGGAAGAGGAAACTAACCTGTGCACACAAATCAAATCAAGGTGTGCTAAGAGATACAAGCTTAAAATAGAAATGCAGAAAGGCAAAAGCATGGGTCCCTACCCTACTCCATTACAGATGAGGTCCTTTTAGGGAAAACAACCACACAAAATTTATACACACACACACACACACACACACACACACACACACACACACACATATATATATATATACACCCCCCCCTCTCTCCNNATATATATAGAGAGAGAGAGAGAGAGAGAGAGAGAGAGAGAGAGGGAGAGAGAGAGAGAATGCAGAGAGGAATAAGAGAACATATTAGTGATTTCCAACTCCGTGTCATATTATGTTTTACCAGTGAAATTCAAATATGTCTTGTCACCTCCCTGCCACAGGCCAGTTATACTCTTGACTAAACTGCTCTAAATGGCCTTCAAACTGACCTCCTTCCTTCGACTTCCAATCCAGTCTAAACAGCAGCCTGAATGATCTGCATCCGGACATTTCTCCAGCAGGCTGGTTTTTCCCAGTGACTACCCCTGTAGAGAATTCAATCCATCCTCCTTGACCAGCCCTGCAGGGCCAGCAGGCTCTGGCTCCAGCCCAGGCTCCAACGCTAGCACATTCCTCTACCTTTGTCCCCTGGCTCTAACCAAACTGAACTGCGGTCCATGCTGCAATGTTCCAAGCCCTTTCCTGAGAGGCCTGTCATGGTGCTCTGCTCCGTTACTCAACCTTACACAGAGCTGACTTCACACTAAATCTCGTGCTAAAGCTCTGGGCTCAGGAGGCAACTAACTCCCCTGAGCACCTCTGACGGCCTCTTCAACTGTGCTATCTTTAAGCCCTTAATCCAACTGTTTGTTTTAACCGTATGTTTGTTACTTACTTACATGTTTACTGTCTCTTCCCCTGTGTGACAAGGTCTCTATATATTTTAAGTACTGTCTTATTAAGTAGGGTTTAGAACTATGTGCATTTGCCACCCATGTGATTTGGTTAATGAAGAATGATTGAATGGGTGGTTGTGTGGGATGGTTCATCAAACCCAAAACAAGGACAAGATTGAGCAAGCCCTCCCTGACCTCCCAGTTCTGTGTTCTGCATCACAATGATTGTTAGTGTCTTTCCAGCTAGGATAAGGTCTATTAGTAGTTTCCCATGAAGTCGACACTGTTAAACAGCAATCATGTTCCAACTCAGTCCTTTGGTAAGAAGACATGGAAAAGGTGAAAGCCATCAAAGCAGCATCTTTTGCTGATTTCATTTCCCTAACCTTAATATTGTTCTGTCAGAGGTATTGAGGACTAGAAAAAAGTAGAGTACTTGTGGGCTTGTCCCTATTAATTTTACACTGCCACTGGCTTTTTCTTTTGTTGCCTAGTAACATAGGCAGTTAATAAATTGAGTACACCTCACAATGCATAGTATGGTGTGGACATAAATGGCGCAGGCTCCAGAGAGGAAGCCCGACAATGAGTATTTTGATTAGATAAAACCCGGGTCAAAAAAGTCCCCCTTAATACTGCTCCTGATGTTTTTATTTTTTTTAACAATACATATTGGTAACTTTTTCATCAAGAATGAAAAATAACTGCTTGAGTTGGTGTGTTCAAAATAAAAAAAAAATATGCCTTGGTCTAATTACAAAGTAGAGGAAAACTGGCTGGGCAGTGTAGGATATAAGAAGTGGCTCAGAATCCTGCTGAATTTGTTCCCACAAACCTGGCAGTGGATTTAGACATCCTCTGTGCTCGTGGAGCCAATTCTCATCGAGTATAAGATTGCTACCAGGGGAAAGCACAGCTATCCTTTTCTAAAATCTAGTTTCCTACCTGGGGGGAAAAAAAGATAAAATTTCAGCAGTCTTTTCCCTCAGAGAAGACAAAGGCCACAGTGGAAATTTCCTGCTAATTCCACGAGGACATGCTGGCATCGGTATCTTCCAAGAAAAGGGATAGAGTATTGCATCACCTTTATTCCCAGTCGACCAACTTACTCTCCATGAGGAGATTCTGGGCATGGTGTACCATTCTCTTTCACAGATCTGCCAAGTTGGCATTCTGAGAGCAAATATTGGCAATAATAACTTCAGTGTGTTAGGAACTCTGAGAGTCTATAGATGGGGAAGGCAAGTGTGATGAAGGAATGGAAAGGGGGAAGAAAAACATAAAATATTCCATGAAAATAAAAATGTTTAATTCACACTTCACAGCCAAAGGAGCAAGTTTATGGGTGTATAAGGAAACCAATATCAAAGTCATGATGGCTCTCAGGGATGCGGTCACTTATAAAAAGCTATACCACCAAACAGATGTAAATACTTTTAAATTACGGAAACATCCTTCATCTTAACTCATGGATTCTAGACTTTAGAATTTCATAAACTTCTCTAATTGTTCCCCCAACATTTGAGAAATCAACATTTATGTTCCTATTTTTACTCAATAGAGTGAAAATAACCTGAAAAAAATTAACACCTACCTACTCTCCAGGTGTCACTATTTTATAAAGTAAGTAACATTTTGCAACAAAAAGTAGACAGGCCAGAACAGAACAACGTAAGTGAGTGTTTGTAGCTGTATTTTCCAATGAACTGCTTCTCCACAGACTTGGACACTGACTCACACCCAGCTATCAGCGGGCAAACTCCAGCACTGCAGAACAGGGCTTTACTTTACCAGAGCAGTGCGGCTCACCAGCGACACAGTCCAGCTCACGCCTCGGAACCTCCAGCTGGCATTTTCTCCCTTATCACAGGGCAATGTTTACTGGTTCTCAAAAGAAAGCACTCTCAAGTTGGAGGAAGATTAGCTAGACCCCGGTTCTTCTATGAGAAATGTCGTGAAAGGGGCACAGCGCCCGAGTAGGGCCCTGAAGGCTGAGCTCATTTGCAATCAGGAAAGATAGCTTTAGGCTTCGGATAGAAATTCCACCTAACTTGAAAGGTGGAAGGCACACAGACAGGAAAGGTGGAAGGATGGAGACAGTCCTGGGGAACGACGTGTACCAACAAGGCAGTACAGGTTCAACAAGAACTTCAGCTAGATCCCCGCACTCTTGCAAGGACATGGTGGGAATAACAGGAAACAAGCCCAGGAACGAAGCCAGTGATTAGACATAAAGGGTTTTAATGGAGAGACTTGAGGTCCTGGACCTGGCTGCTCAGGCCCTGAGGCATCATTGACAACTGTGGTGGGCAAAGAGTGGAGTCAACATTGTGCTTTATCCAGATCCTTCCAGAGATGATATGAGACAGTTGGGGGAACATTCCAATTGACATCTAAGGAACCCAGTAAGAAGCTACCTTTCGGAGTCAGAGCGCAGAAGGGCAGGGCAGAACAAGGACAAAGCACCAAGATTAAAAAGAAGAAAATACATCAATAGAAGCAACAGAGTCCGAAGGAAGATTTATGAAGAGACTCCGAAGTCTCACTTGAGGGACTGGAAATAACTCACGGAGGCCTTTAGTGAGTTGAAGATCATAGAGGAGTTTGCAGTGTTTTGCCAACAGCAAAATGCAAAGTTCCTACCTCTCAGGAGAAGGCCTGCTAAAAATATGATCTAAAATATTGCAGAAATCTCTTAATAGGTTACAAACATGAGAATGTTAGGCTGCCTCGGGTGAACTACAAGACATTGCTCCCAATACTCATTGGGGGAGGGAGGAAGAGGAGCAAATTATAACTACCTATCTAGCCACCATCCTTGGGAAGCATAAGACAACCCATTTTCTAAAAGAAAATGAAGTCCAAACAGAAAAAGTTACTTTTAGGTGATGACTTAGATGCTCAGAGATCTAGGACTCTGATCCAGTCCTCCAAACATCTGATCTGTTGCTGTCTGCGCCATAGGGCAGAGCTGTTCGTTAGAAAGACCTGCTGGCACTTCAGCTGAGTGCCACCCCTTTTGCTGGACTTCCTTCACTGTGTCCCCCCAGACATGTTCCTATACACATTGAAGACCCACCACTGGCTCTTACCCTACACAGGCCTACTAACTATTTCCTCTAAAAGATCAATAAAAACAACTTCATCCGAAAATATTGATTGTGCTCATTCTGGAACATAGAGGTTAAGAAGAACACAGCAATGAGAAAATGTCTCTTACAAAAGAACCATTTCTGTTCCCCAGGATCTTCAGGAAAAGTTGAGGAAATCACTGCTATGTAGCCAGTCCTGATACGTAGGATACAAACTTCATGATGCCCAATGGGAACGACCCGGGCTTGCGGGGTTTTATTAGAAGGCAACTGTATTATATTAAATCACATCTACACAGCCAACGGGAGTATTAAACAATCATGCTGGTTGATTTATGTAGCAACGAGGGACTTGTTAAAAGGCAAAAGCTGTTGCCTTGATCTCAAAACAAGCAGAACTGAGTAGGTCCCATCTATTTTGAACATCATCACATCATGAATTCATCAACTTTTCATGAAGACAGAGATCAAAGTGGTAACCTAGTCACCACAATCCCTTCACGAGCCAATGCACCTTGTCCAGTTCCCAACCATCTACTTTTCCCTAATGAACAATTTATTCTGTAAACTTGCCTCTGTCCCCTGCTTGCCTCCCTGTCTTTCTATCCCAGCCATATGGCGGTGTTGGCTGATTCATATGCATCCTCTGTCTGCCCCATGTAATTCCTTGAGGCAGGCACATTTGTGGATACAGGAGGCACAGACAGAAAGGAGTTAAGGAACCTATTCAAGGTCAAGCAATCTGTCAGTGCTTCAGTCAGAGTCTAGCAGGTGCGCTCATGTCCTGTCCCAACCCACCTGCAGACAAAATGTGTATCTGAACGAAATGTACTCTGACAGTGGACATCTACCAAAACAAAGGGAAAAAAATGAAGCAATGAAAGATATCTGGTACCTGTGTTGAGTCCCCCTTTATTGTCAAAGCAAACTGAAGCTCTGGCTTCCAGGTAGGTTACAGTAATGGCCCTTGTAGCCTCTATAATCAACTCGGATGAAATAGTACTGGGTTCATTGTTTAGCATTCTTTTTCTACCATGTATGTCCTAAAGTTCAAATACTTATTATCACAGCACTGCCTTTAAAAAAAGCTACCAATTAAAACAGTAAGTGGCCCCCTGCTTTGCCTCTTCTGAAACACAGCGAACCTTGGGTTCCATTGTGCAAGGGGCCACGTCCATATTGTTGCTGTATTTCGCGTTAAAATTTGAAATCTTCACTGAAGCTTTCTGCACAGCTTCACTCAGACCTTTGCAACCTTCCTATGTAAGGAGCTTGGTTTGACTTAGGAATTTAATCAGCTCCCAAAACAAATTCTTGTTTTCCTCTACCTTCGATAAAACGTGGCATCCATGCAGAAAATGTGAACTTATGAGCACTTCAAAGTCTGACAATCAGATGCTTAATCTCATCAGGAAATAAAGAACTTATAAGGAGTGCTACCCAGAGAGAGAAATATTCTGTCCATGTGAGATATAAATTAGTTAAAAACCCACCACAATCACCTAGCTAGTACAAAGAAAATGCTTGATAAATATCTAATGTTTCCCTCAGTTGCTTTGAGGACAGAATAGAGCATCTGATTCAAAAGGCATCAAATGTAATGGTATTGTAAGTTCATTAAAAGGCGTCAAATGTAATAATATTGTAGGTTCATCAAAATTCATCAAATGTAATGATATTGTAAGTTCATCAAAAGGCATCAAATGTAATGATATTGTAAGTTCATCAAAAGGCATCAAATGTAATGATATTGTAAGTTCATTTTGCTTCCGGTCCATCCCAAATGAAAGGATGTTAATGTGTGAGCTTAATGAACTTAAATCTCCTTGTTTCAGCAAAGGATTCACTCACTGCAAGTATCCTACTAATTAGACAATTTGATAAATACAAAAGATGGTATAAAATGGGTTTGATTGCGCATTTTAGGGAACTTCATAAAGTAAGATTACTTATAAACCCATCTAGCTACCCTCTTCAAACAACAAAAAAGAGACTGGGTGGTGGTGGTGGCACATGCCTTTAATCCCAGCACTCAGGAGGCAGAGGAAGGTAGATCTTTATGAAGTTGAGGTCAGCCTGGTCTATGAAGAAAATTCCAAGAGAGTCAAAAGCTGTTACACAGAGAAATTCTGTCTTGAAAAGACAAAAAAACAAAACACACACACACACAAACTGAGTGACGTTTAGAACAAGACAGTGATATCACTGCCTCTGCCATTCTCCTATCCACATATCTTCTGTGTGAGCCTGGATGATTCCTGTGTGTGTGTCTACCCCAGAAAATAAATCAGAACTTCCAGGAAAACTTCCTTATTCAACAAATCAAGAAATCCTCTGTGCCTGTGTTTGTCGGTGAGTTATTCCACTGTTATCATTACGTAGGTACATGTCTTTCTCTTAACTAAGGCTATGCATAAGGAGAACCGTCATCCTAATTACTCCGTTAACCAGCTCTATTTTCTCTACGAAGACTAGACCCTAGTAACTTCTCAATACCCACTTAGTAAAGAAATGTGTATGCCATAAGTAAAGAGCTCCAGGTAGGCTGTTAATCACATGGAAGTGCGCAGAGTCTGGAAAGGAAGCAGTGAGTCTTACATTTTTAGGCCTAATGGCTTTGAGATCACATGGAAGAGAAATACACTTAGGAATCTTCAGATAGAGGGGAGAGCAAGACTCAATCCTGCACAGCCAAGAGGTGGAAGAGATCCTAACATAAGAAGACATGAAGATAATGTAGAAGCTTGGTGCACTTGAGGAGGGCGCTTGTGTCTGAGCTAAATGTAGACCATGCCAGCTGTCACCGGACATCACCACGCTGTCATCACCAATGCTTCATGTATGCTGCAAGCCTGGTGTCTCTTGTTTGGACTTTTCTGCGCCATTCCTCCCCAGTATTGAGACAAAGGTTCTTTGAAAGCTGGGAGGCAGCAGGCTCTCCAGAGCAGCCACTTACCTGCTGGTTCTGGTAGGCTGTGACAGTGGTGAACACCGTCTCAGGAAAGTTGAAGGTTTTCACCCCGTCCCCTACAGGCACAGGTTTGGTGGGTGAGAGATCACTGCTGAAGTCTTTGCGGATGACATGAACTCGAGGCTGGTATTTGTGCATAGAGTGCAGGATGATCTGAAACAGGGAGAGGGAAGATTATGGGAGGTGTGACTTAGAGTTTCCTGCATCTCTTCAAACTCCTGTGTGAAATAAATCACAAGATGGAAGCATTGGAGGAGGAGGAGGGCCGATTAGGAATGAGATGCACAGGGGGCTGGAAATCAACACACTTCCTCGTGCTGAGAACTAAGCTGCTGGGTACCTTTACCTGGAAGCATATAATCAAGTATACTCATCTTGGATGGTAGATGTGTTTCCTTTGTTTAATTGGAAAAACGATGACCACCCATTCTCGTGTTAAGACAACACTCCACTAAAACTTCTCGACCTCTGGCAAGTGACACATTTTTCCTGCCACCTTCAGTTTCTCAGCAGGTGCCCATGGTGTCTTTAAATTCTTCACATAGCTATTAGCACTCATTGAATTTGTGGACGTTATTTTATGTCACAGAAGTGTAAATGGCGTATCTGTGACTTTACCACCTAAGATTATATTCCCTTGAAGAAAATAGCCATAGCAACCAGAATGAGGGCTGGCACTAACTGAAAATCCAGTACATCTTTTGTTGCCAGAGATAAATTAATAGCATCCATTGTTCTGATTATACCAGCAAAGCTTAAGACTTTTTTTGTAAATTCACAGCTTTCTTAACCAATCAGCCAAAATGGTCATTCATTTGTTTCTCGTAGGTATTGTCTTATGAGTTATCCTACTGAATACTGTGGCTTCTCTTCCAGTGCTAAATCTGCCCTGTGTTTCTGTCTTACCTCCTTGAATGGACTGTGAGTCCCTGGAGCAAAAAGAACTTTGTCTGATAAATACACATTGATACATAGCAGATGTTTGCTTAATGTTAGATTTGTAATAAATGAAATTTAAGTGGTAAAAACATTAATGCTTAGTTACTTCCATGGTACACAGATTTTTATTTTACCTATTTGAAAGGGCCTGGGGCTAATCAGCTCTAAAGCAAAAGGGGAAAGAGGGGGGAGGGGGTAAATGGAATTCTTTAACTCACGTGTCCTTGATCATCCAGCTCATTGTTGGTCAGCTTAAGCTTGTCAAAACTAACCACCTGTCTCATCCAGGTGTCTCCAGAAGCCAGGGAATCTGGGTGTATATAAACCCTTGGAGGCACAGGGGAGTCTGCATTGCCAGCTACCATCCACTTGGAGCTATGGTACACATATCTGAGACACAGAAAGAGAGGGGAGAATTTAGAGACAGATGCATGGAAGAATGGAGGACCAAGACACAAAGAAGAAGGGAACAGGAAAGATGAAGAGATGACGAGAATGGAAAACTGATGGGACTGACATGGAGAATATAAATGAGACAAACAGAAATGTGGGTAATGAGGAAAAAATGAAATTGAGATGACAATGGACAATGGGCTAGGGAATGAGAGAGAACTGTTGCGGTTAACGATCAAAGCCACAGCTCTCACGAGGAAAACATGCTCCAAGTCCCTTTTCTTTCTCCTCCCTCTCTGTGCCGTGCACCCCTGTGTGCACACAGGCATCCTGAACCCATGTGTTTAGCTAAAGAAAAGGTATTTTACTGCAACCTTTCACCTTTCAAATGCAAACCATACAATCTTTAGCCACTTGTTCAGGATTTTGTTCCTTATTAAAAACATCTTCCATATTGTCCTATAAAAAGCAGCCATGTGCAGAGACCCTCCAAGCTCTGACTCGTTAACCATTTCCTTGCTAACCGTCTGAATCCTGTGAGGCATTTCTATGGGGACCACTCCCAGAATAAACATCAAATATTTATTTCTGTGCTCACTTTAATGAACTTGGCTTGGAAATTTTTCTTTGTTTACATCATTTTCCCAGAATGCCCCTGTACATGATATAAAGATGGCAGCAAAGGAAGTCTATTTTCCCAGGCTCACCAATTTTCCTATGGTCCTCAAGATCCATCCCATGCATATGGCACCTCCTTGTGTTTCGGTTCTAAAGGACTACATGTGCCTAGAACTCTGACAAACATAAGCACTTAGACAGAATCATAGCCTCCAAGATTCTCTTTAACTTACTAGAATTATTTTCTCTCCTAAGCTCTACAATGTATACCATGACTCTCTTGGCTAGCTCTCTCTTCATATCATTATGATCCTGGCTTCTCCATCCATATCTTACTTCCCAGTTCAGAGGCTTAGAACCAAGTTCTCATATATTAGACATTTTAGAAAATGCACCTCTGATTTGACTTGGACCTCAAGACACTGAGAAAGCCACAATATATNGCCATCAAAGAGACTTGGAGAATACATTGACATAAATCTGAGATAAAGTTATCAAACTTACTCACACCCATATTAAGGACAGTTGTTCCCCCAATAAGAGTCTCTTCTTAAATTCTTTCCAATTTTTCAATTTGTTTTTCTCCATCTTTTCAAGAATGGCACGTTAGATGGGCAATTGAATATGCCACACTTGTCTACATCCGTCTCAAAAAAAAACCCTATATTCCAACTCATTAACCATTTTACAAGACAGATCATTCAATGTGTTCATCATTTTAACCTCACCTCAGTTAATATCAGATTCAAGAAAAGGGCACTTAATATCTGCTCCTGTGGGGGGCACGGTAAAATTCTATTCTGTCCAGAGACTTGGGGAGGATTTGGAAACACACTTATTGAGTTCTGCTTCCCTACCTTTAGTTACTGTTCCCCGCCTGATACTCCACTACACCAACCACTGTCATAGCCTCTGCCCTTATTCGCCTAACGAGTTTAAGGATACTGGTAATGTCTACAATTCCATATTCCAGGATCCTTACCTGTATCTTTTATTGTCCACAGGCACAATGTCCATTGCTATATAGTATTGCTGGTGGGGATCCAGGCCAGTGATTTTCACTCTCATGGCGGGAAACATCCTCCTGTGGAGACAAACAGGGTCATGAGCTTAGGAGAGGAGGAAGGTACAGTGGAGTATAAGCTTAAAGTGTCTTCTCACTGGGTGTTTTAAGCACATCAAAGTGCAATATCCACTAATTCCCTGGATTGACCGATTATGATTTTACTATAAATGATCACTGTGAACAATGATAAAGACCAATATTGCTGAAATTTCATCTTATTAGCTTAAATTTAACCTACCTCATGATTCACACATTCAAACAGTTTATACCTGGCTCTGTTTTTTATTTTAATTGATTTTTAGTAGTATATATAAAATATTTACTAAGTTTATTTGAACATTATCGCTGAAAATTAATTCCCCAAGAAAATAACAAAGCAAAATGAATTGCTCCTCGTCTCCAAACAAAGGGCCACTAAACGGTTTTTTTCAGTGCATAAAACTGAACAAAAATTTCTGCAATTTCTCAGGCTGTCAACGTGTGTGTCAGAGGAAGGACCCCATGGAATAAGAAGCAAATACCAAACGAAGTCTAGTGGCCTCTGGGCAATACCTTGCTTCCACCACAATGGCTTGTTAAACTTGCCAAAACAAGTGAGGTCAGGATATGGCACTTTATAGCTTCTCTCATAACTGAAGAGAGGAGAGGGCACAGCTCAAAAGAGGTATTGGATTTCAACAAGTCTAGAGTAAAGCTTGCCATTCTCCCCAAAAAAAAAAAAACTCCAAAAAGAAAGAAAAGACACCAAGCTTATTTGCATTAAACTAGACATTAAAAAGTGCTCAGTTCAAACATTTAGATTGCCCTAAGTGGGCTTTAGGGTCCTTGGACACAAAATACAACATTAAGCTTAACCATCTGGGGCTAGTTAATCGAGCTGAGCCGACCACGGTGCTAATGAGGTCAAGGTCACAAGCTTGATCCACATATGGCCTAATTGGCTTTGCTCCATTTCACGGCCATAGACCATGCCCTGACCTCAGACAGTCGTCTTGCAAATGTGTGCAAAGCTTTCTATTCAAGTCTCACATTCAGTCCTTAGTCAGGAAAAGTAACCCATAAAGCAAATGTTTCTGAGAACAGTTCTGTGCCATGAGAATCACATTTGAGAGGCAAGAAATCTTTGATAAGGATGATAATGAATTCTGAAAGACTTGCACCAAATGCATAGCCATTCCTCCTTCACACTTGATTCTTTTCCAGTCATTTTCTATTTTCTCTTCCCATCCTCACAACTTTAATGAGGAGGCCTTGAATTTTAGTCTTACCAATAAAATGTGATGAGAGCTACACTCAGTAACATTCACTGTGAGTTACACACTTTGATCCACACCAGTTCTTCCAAACATCTGAGAACCGAAGTCTATACTTTTAGACACAGATCAATACTTGTCTTCTTAACAGCAAGAATTGCTATTCTCCTCTATGTTTTAATTACTAGAGGGCATCTGGTTAGAGACAGAGAGAAAACTTAGTATTGGAGGCAAGAAGATGTGCCTCCCCTTAGCCACCTCCAAAGGCTGTATTACACTGAAAGTAATAGATTTATTTTTGCCTTAATAACTTCAAAGAAACGGCACTAGATATTTTTAACTTGGTATTCTTTTGGGAACAGTTATGTACTTCTAAGTACTCAAATTCTAAGATGACTTTTGGTAAATAATTCCATTCCTATCATCTGTAAAACAGAGCAAAGGCAGTAGATTAGATTTGCGCACCTTCTTTAAAATTCTGCATGAATTTTCTGAACTCTCTAGGTACTGCCCATTTTGGTGTTAGTATTTTAATACTTTATACAAGATAAGTCATAGAACAATTAAAAAGAAACTATCTTTTATATCTTATAAAGGTGCTGTGTTTGGTATTAATATTATGGCTAAATGTAGGTCAGTTCTGTCTTGTAAATCCATTAATCCCAACAAGCAGCTCTGTCCATGGTGCTGATTACACTGATGGGTTGAAGTTTCCCAAATTGAGGGCTCTATAAAGCAACCGTTACAAATCAGCAGGAGGACAGCTTGGTGTGTAGCAAGACGTACATGGTGAATAATATTTCCCTAGTTGCAACAAGACATGTAATCCTACCTACCTAACAAGGAAAAACAGAACTTCAATATGACTGAGAAAGAAACTGCTAGGGAATATGTTGGTATTGCCAAGAATCAAGAGGCTTTTGTGAAAATGTATGTGCAGAAGCCCTGAAATTAAACATGGAAAGGTTGGAGGGCACCAATGAACTGAGCTCCAAAGTGTGTAGAGTGAGGGATGGTATCAGGAACAAGACTGTATGGCAAATACAGATCCAACAACAAAATTATTAAACCCTATTGTGCCTCTCTCTGTTCAACTTCTCTATCAAAAGAAAATTCCCTTAATTTCTTTGTTTTTTTTCCAATTTTCAACATCATAAAAGTAGAAGAGGAGAACACTAATATCCAGGTAATAAGAGGTGGCACTGAAGATAATTCTCTTTCAAAGTTGATCTGCACAATAAGCCTTTGCTTACTACCAGAAATTGCCATGCAATAAGTCTGCCAGGAGGTAAACAAGCAGAAATTCAGGTTCATTTAATTCATGGTTTTCAGATTTTTGTTGAATTTGTTGGTTTCTCTATATTCACGGAAATGAACTATCCATAATAAGTATTTCCATGAAATAGTGTGCAAGCAATGAGGTGGCTGGAGCCTTTTCATTCTCTTGATGTATACATCTATATAATACATAGATCTACTCTGAGAAATAAAATAGTGTAGTCATGATTTATTTCAATAGCTATTCTTATATACTGAAAGGCCTAAGCTGAATTCAGTTTTATCTAAATAATTTTTGTTTGTAGTCAGAGGCAAGAACTACAACTACTAAATGGGACAATTAATAAACAACTATGATCATTATTTTAGAGAAACACAGAAGCATGAATTTTGAAGCCACCCTCATTCAATAGCCCTTGCCTTCATCAAATGATTAGCCTTTTTCAGTCTTCCTTGCCTTGTACCCATACAGAACAGTCACATCTCACTTTGTAGGATTCTTGTGAAGTTCAAGTACTATGTGTATATTCAGTGCCTGGCCCAAAATAGATGCATAGCTATGGGAAACTGGAGGATGCAAGTCAAGTCATGATTTGACTAAAGGTGCTTCTTTTAAGAGAGAGAGTTGTTTCCAAATTTTTATTATCATGGGTAACTAGATTCACAAGAGACTCTCCTAATCATCATGAAGTTTATATGATAATTTCAAGCCAACAACAAAACACTCAACAGATGTACCAAGCCCCATTCTTTTGAAGGTGTATGGTTACTTTAGTCTTTGAAGACGTATACTGATTTTAGAAAAGGTTTCTTGAAAATATTGCATGGAAGGTTAAGTACTTGCTTTGGACCTAACTTTTCTCTATTATATATCAAGAATTAGATGAAGAAGTATGTTTGAAGATGGGAGTGTAGAGGTGATGCTAGATTTGAGTGCTTAGAGAAAAATAGCAAAAATAATAGCAGACACAGCAAGACCACAAGAGCAAATCTAAGTGCAGAAAAGGAATTTCAAGATGCTTGAGCTTCACTGATTCTGCCACAGATAAGTGGGGATGGGAAGAATGGGGCCCAATTCTGTAGTGCCTTTGGGTTTGGTCACTCAAAGGAACATCCTTACCTGCCTGCTTTGGTGATGATCATCTCTGTTCCAATATCATGGAACCTCTTCCAGAGGTCAGCACATTGTAGCTCCACCTGAATCTCCTCCATGGTAGACATGGTAGCAGGCACTGGGCCTGCGGCACCAGACGCCAGATCAGCGTGAGCACCAAAGGAGCAGGAGGTCCGCTCGGTGAGCACCTCGGAGTCTGACCCAGTGCTCTGCTCAGAATCTGAAAAGGGAACAATCGAGACTGAGGTGAGAAGCTGCCCCATTGCCCCCATACCTGACTTTAAAAGAAGGGGGAGTGGGAGACACGATGGGCTTGGGGGAGGAGCAAACAAAAGGAGACTTGAAGCTGGGAAGCCCCAGAGCACAGTGCTCAGGGAATTTTATTATTTATTTTATGGTTTGTTTTTGTGATTTATGACCTTCTTTCAGGTTTCGCATTTCCAATGTGACATCTGGCATTTTAGTAAGTTCTAGCCATAGATGAAGAAAATTGGTCTGCAACAGGCAAAATAAAGAGTACCAATGTCACCGTGTGGGAAGAAATGAGGCCAAACTAAAGCGACAAAATAAATGCCATGTTAAATATAGCCCAAGAGCACAGACTCTCTACGTCTTGATCAGACTGTTCACTGTTGCCCCCAGCGTCTTCTCACTCCCTGACACTCGGCATCACAAGTTATTTATAAACATAGAAATATTTCTTCTACCCCTCTATTCCCTGATCACCAACATAATGAAAATAAGAGCTTTGGCATCTTTATAAGCAGTATGTCACACATCTGAGTTAACAGTTTTTCCTAGACCCCAATCGGACGGAGCGTTTTTGATAGGAAAAGAAGTTCTTTTGTGAGACAAGGATTTAACCTTATGGGAAAAGTTACTAGGGAAAGCAGCTGAAACAAAGACAATAAATAGGGTCGGGGACACCTTGATTGGTTTCTGAAGGATGGGTGAGAGGAGGGGTGATCCAAACAGGAAGGTGGGATTCAGAGTAACCAAATAAAAGCTGCATCTGATGTCCTGGGCCACCCAGGGTTTTCTTGTGCCTTCTGTCCTCATGAAGAGGAGGTGAGCAAAGGGACCAGGAAGTGCTAAGGGGTTAGGAGAAGGCTGAAATGAGATTTTCTAAGATGTTTAAGCTTGACTTTCAGGAACATGATATCAAAACTCCTAAATCCTAAGACTGTCCACATTCGAGTCATCTTGATATACTCTTCTTAGGTCAAATGATATCAAGCCTCAGGGAACTGTTCATCTAACTAGCCACTTAATATCAAAGATTCTGATAGCATTCCCTGGAAATAATACATGAGTAGAGGTTTTAGGAACAACATAATGCTTCAAAAAATGACATTTTTATTTTCTTCCAAGAAGGTCATTTACTAACTTACTACTTACTTACTTATGTACTATTTAGGTTTTTTTTTTTCAAGTCAGAGTTTCTCTGTCCAACAACCCTTGCTGTCCAGTGACTTCCTATGTAGACCAAAGATGGCCTTGAACTGACAGAGATTTTTCTGCCTCTGCCTCTCAAGTGCTGAGATTAAAGATGTGCACCACCACTGTCCAGCTATAGACCATGTATCCTGACCATGAATTTCCCTGCTCTTCCAGATGACCTGAGTTCAATTCCCAGCACCTGTGTTAGACAGTTAGCAATCACATGTAACTCCAAATCCAGGGGGATCCCTTGGCCTCTTCTGGCCTCTGAGGAAACTGCACACACATGGCATACAAACACAATACGTGCATGCACACACATATAGAGATAATAAAAACATTTTTAAAATCTAGAACACCAGAATGTGTTGTTCCTCCCTGAGTGTAACCTAGTAGCCATTGATGAAGTTTCCCATCCTTTCTTCCCTCTACTCCTAGGAGCTTCAGGTAGCCACCATTCTAGACTCCGTTTCTAAGACACTGACTTTCTTTAGATTCCACATGTAAGTGAGATCATGCAGTGCCTGTCTTTCTGTCTCAGGATTCTCTTAGTGAAACTAATGATCTCCAGGTCTATTTGTTGCTGCCTACGACAGGATTCATTCTTCTTATGGTGATATAGTAGTTCATTGTGTAAATGTTGCACATTCTGTGTACTCATTTGTCAGTTGATGAGCACTTAGGTTCTTTCCTGTTCTTGGCTATTGTGACTAAGTGTAGATGTCTCTTTGACATGTTGACTTAATTTCTTTGGATCTATACTGTAGGCAGAGTTTTTGTCAGGACCATGATCAAATTTGTTCCACCAGCCACTTAATATTAACTCTTACAACTTAAATTAACCTTAAACCACTTCTATTAATATATGTGCTGCCTAGAGGCTCATGACTTTTACCTCTCCTATATGTGTGAATATATGGCGTTGTGACTGGTTTAATAAAGAAGCTGACTGGTCACTAGCTGGACAAGATAAGATCATATGGGAGAACCAGACAAAGGACACTAGGAAGAGGAAGAGCAGAGTCAGAGGAGTCACCAGAAAGACAGAAAGGAAACAAGACAGTGAGTTAATTTAAGTTATAAGAGCTAGTTAGTAATAAGCCTGAGCTATCATCTGAGCATTTATAAATAATAAGTCTCTGAGTGGTTATGTGGGAAGTGGCTGGTGGAACAGAGCTGATCGTGGTCTTAACAAAAATTCTGCCTACACTATACCGAATAGTGAGATTACTAAATCATATGGTAATTCCCCATTTAAAAAATTTTAAGACCTTCCATACTGTTCTTCAGAGTGGCTGTATTAGTTTACATTCTCACTAACATATTTGCAGAAGTTCCCTTTTCTCTGTGTCTTGGCTAGCACTTGTTATCTCTTGTTTTTTTTTTTTAGAATAATTTTTCTTGCTGGAATAGATATTATGTCACTAGAGTTTTGATCTCTGATTATTAGTAATGTTGAGCTTTTTTTACATACTTCTTGGCCATTTTGCTTCCTTTTGAGGATGTCTGTTTATATCAATTGTCAAACGACTTTTCGGTGTTGTTATGGGTCAGATCTTGGCACCAGTTAATTGGGGAAAGGATGAGGCAGAAAGCCAGACCATGTTGTTGCCATCCATGTTTGCCTATAGCTGATTTCTAGACATGTGACCAACACATCCCATTCTCTCCAGCTCCAGAATTTTCCTCTCCCAAATCCAGACATCATCTCTGGCAACAGCCACAAGTTTGTTGTCATCCATAAGGAAGAAGGCACCCGCAGGAATCAGCGTGTCATTTCTATCCATCTCCCTCATCCATCACTTCCAAACAGAATCAAGTTGCTGCATGATCAACCTACTTCTTACATAAAAGTTGTTTCTAACCAAAAATGTTAGTTTATCCATAATCTCTAGCTCAGTAACTATCCTCATTTGAAATCATTGAAAAGTTTTATAGATGGATTCTACATGCCTAGGTTTAGTTTTATGCCTTGGGCTAACAGCTGTTTTTTAATCTCCCTCCAGCACAGATCTAAGATGAGAGCAGCTGCTGAGTGACAAGCATCCTTCCTAGCTTGATTGAGATGTCATTCAGAAACAGAGCCATTTTAATGTCACACACTCAGGCACAGACAAAGATGGGTGTCCAAAAGCCCATTTGTCTCTGATACCAAAAGCTTCTTATTTAACATGAATAGTGTAACATGTTCAAAATCTTCTCAAAACAAGATTTTTCAAATAGCTTTAACTTACCTATGACCAAAGTGTTAAAATGTCCTCACCACTAAAGGATATAATTATAAAATAAAATTGGGAGTAGACACTGAAAGTGGGGTCCAGCAGCAGTTTTAGACATGTGATTTCATCACTGCATGTTCAGTAAGGGGATCAGGGGAGGGGGAGAGAGACCACCACACTACGTCATAACAATTATCCATGTTAATGGATTGAAATGAGGACCACGGCTGGGAACTAGGAATTAAGAGACTTTCCCCTGAACACACTGTCTGGAAGAAGACAAGGACTCAAATGTGTTACTAAATGGATTAACACATAGCCTTGGCCAAGTCACTTGACCACAAAGGATCTATCTTCCCATCGTACCCTGGAAAGGGCAAAACTGGAAACTTTTAGAATCTCTTCTGTCTCTGATGATGTGGAGAATGTAAGGGTCCTCTCCAATGAGAGGAATACCCAGGAAGGTATTAGCAGAGTTAGGAGCAAAGTGACTTGAACAAACCAGATTAAATGAAGAAAAATAATAAAGGCTCAGGTTTCCATTGCAGAAATTAAAATATTGACTAGGGATTCAGTGAGTAGCTATGGTTTCAACCAGGCTAATCAACTAGCACCTATGAGCATATGGCTCCAGATTATATACCACATAGATAATTAGAAACAGAATACAGACCATGAGAGAGTTCCAGTTAGTGTTAATTAACTGTGGGTTCACAGAGTAGTTACCGTGTGCCTAACACTGTTGTAGATTCTAAAAAGTACGAAGGGAAAATAGACTCTCTCTAATGTATTACAAGGCAGTTAGACATAGGGAGAAGTTAGAAATATTCAGAGACCAACACAGGTAACTACAATACTGTTTGGTTGGGAAAGATCTTTGGAGAACCCATTGCTACAAAAAAAAAAAAAAAGGTTAAGTTATAGTAGCATAAGCAGCGCTTACCTATGAAGAGCATTTTCAGAAAACAGCTATTTATATTACTAGAAATATTCTAAACTTGCAACATCCCATGTACTCAAGGATGGAGCCCATGAGCTTTTTACAGATTGTAGGTTCCAGGCTATGAGTGAAATTATTTGAATGTACCCTTTATTGCTCATTTCTCAGTTGTTCTATAGCTGTCATCATTCAAAAATAAAGTTGACCCTCCCTGTATGTTCAACAGTTTAAAAAAATGACAGAGGAGTAAAAGTCTAGTGAGATCAGCTGCTAAACAAGAAACTTAGATTGGAATCTCAGAGTTGAGATCAAGATCAGCAGTCTGCAGAAAAGTAAAGTTTAACTCTTTGTACAAATATATTCCTAGACCATCAGTACATAACACATTTAGGGGCCCAGCAAGATGGCTCAGCAGCAAGTGTGTATACACCCCAGGCTGGCAACCTGAGCTCAATGTCTAGAAGCCATGGAAAGGTGAAAGGAAAACAACAACTTCACAAAGTTGTCCTCTGACCACTACACGCCCAGCATGGCACACACGCCCTCCCAACCTGATAAATAAATGTACTCTGAAGAACAGTTAAACTATTTGAATCAATACTTTTCTCTATGAATCAGAATATATAATCACGTTGCCTTAAGTGATGCATTTAAGAAGCATGCAATCAGTTATATTAATCGAATCAGATCATCCAATCAAAAAAACACGACAACCCTCTGTCACTCCAGTCCCAGGGAATCTACTCTCTTCTGACCTCCTCAGGTACCAGGCAAGCATATGGTACATAGACATACATAAAAGCAAAACACTTAAACACATAAAATAAATATAAGGGAAAAATTTAATGATTAATCCCTTAAGGATTAAAAGCATCTCTAGTTATTTTTATTTTGGCAACATTTGCTTTCCTTCTTAATAAATTAAATATCAGAACCTAATCTGAATTATCCATAAAATTTTTTATAAATAATATTTCAACAAAGGTATTTCAGTAAATAAGGAGCACAAATGATAAATTTACACTCAGGGAAGGTAAAGAAGAAAAAATTTTTGTATCCAACATTCTGTGTTGGTTGCATTGTATGACTCGTAGGGCAAAACCAACATAGGTATGTAGATAACTGCTCCTGTCCAAAACTGGCTCCCCGTCACAGTTTGGAGCACCATCCACTTTCTACATCTAACCAATTTGGCTTTATTAACATGCACACCATGTAACTAATTCCCACAGGGAACTGATTTTAGTTTATGAATCATAGCAATAAGCATGCGGTTTAGACTTCTAGTAAATGTACCGTGGGTGTGGGTGGGTGTGTAGAGGCAGAACACATATATACTCTTTCCATTTTGTGCATTAGCAACTTAAAACCAAGAGACATTGCAAGTCACCAAAGCAGAACACAGATCTTCTGCCTCCTGATTCTGTGACCTGCTCTCCCAAGATCATGCTAAGTTTGTCCCTGACCAAAGCAGCTGACATCTGTGTAATGTTTCTTAACTATCTTAACTATGCACCACTGACATGGCTTCGGCAAGTTAATCTTGTCTAAGACGCATAACCGCTCTGGTGTTCAGTTTCCTTCATCGCCATAGCACAGCGCATGCGCATTCATTAGAGGGGCTATAAAGTCCCTGCTAACGCTGCTGTCTAATGGATGGATAAGGAGTGCAGCTAAGAGAGCACCAAGACTACGGAAAGAAAAATGCCACAATAAATTGGTTGGGTTACCATAGATACAAAATGCCTCAAGTGCATACACTTAGTTTATGATGGCGCTTAATATCAAAATTAAGCATTACGGAAATATTTTACAGTGAGTTGGTTTTGTTCTGCTCTAAACTTGCAAAAATGCATACACATGCACACACATACATATATAATATATACATATATATGTGTGTATATGTATGTGTGTATGTGTATATAGAGAGATATATGGAGAGAGAGAGAGAGAAAGAGAGAGAGAGAGAGAGAGAGAGAGAGAGATTTGAGGCAAGCCTTCATTCCGTAGCCCAGATCAGCCTGGTACCCAGTAAATAGCTTCATTTGGCCTTGAACTCACAACAATCCTTCTGCCTTACCCTTCCAAGTAATGAGTTTACAGACATGGGTCACCGCACTCAACTTCAACTGGTAATTTTCTTGACTCATTCAACATACAGCGTATTTCCACTGTGGCTCCCCTTCTCCTCAGATGGGATCTATGGAAGTCTCTCTTGCTTTACTGGGCCTCAGTTACCTTAGGTTTATGATCAGGAGCTAAGGTCTTAAGATATGATGCTGCATCTAAAATCCTATTTCTGTTCTGATGATGAAAGAATCTATTGATTCTGTTTACAGCAATTCAGTCTTTGATTTGGGGCACTTGAGGTAAACATGGGATCATAAGAACTGTCCCAAAGCATTCAGGTTCAACACCTATAGACCGCTCACTATATTCCAGGCACTCTGCTAATTCTTTAAGCATAAAATAACGTAATTTCATACCAAAAATGAACTATCATCTCCATATTATATACCATTAACTCTAGCTTCAATTGACAGTTATCTTATCAAGGATTTCAGGTACGTGAGACTTTATTTAATTTCATCTTATTTTTCCAAACAATCTGATTCATATAGATCAGATTATATGTTAACAGACAAAGAGAGATAAACAACATTCCTGATCTTAAGCTACCAGAATCAGGTAGGAAGGACATACAAAGTGTTAAAGACTGACTATGATAGATGCTACAAAAGCATAGGGAGAAAATTTTAGGAGCTCTGAGCCAAAGACAAGGCAAATGAATATCAAAAGACTTCAGGAAATGACATTTGAATGGGACAGACAAACTTAAATGCAGGTTCAACAGCATCAAACAAATGACGAGACAAAAGGGCATGAATAAGGATTTGGGTGCTTTCGGAACACACACAATGGCCAGGCTTTAGCTTATGTAAAGGTAGAGGGTGAAGAACAGGAGATGAAGGTAGAAAATCAGGTTCAACTAAACTAAATATCTGTTTACTCAGCATTTACTATGTGCATGCCCTACTTCTAAACTCGTGGGATGAGAGAAGCAAAATACGTGGCCATGTGGAGTTTAGAACTTGTAAAGACCATAGATATCAGACGGTAGACTTCAGCCTTTGTCCTTGACAAACTAAAACTTGATTTTACATGAGCACAATGGTTTTCTTTCACTTTCGGACTAGAAGCCAAGTTGAAGTCTTTGTCCTGTGTCCTGTGTAAACGAAGGGTTATGATAGTCTAGCTTCAGAATGGAAGATCGGCGACAGAAGGCAACCACAGAGGTCGAACTTTCTGAGATTAGACGCAAGCTATCACTTCCATGGGCCTACTGATGAGTTGTCATGCCTCTCCTAAAGGAAACAAATATGAAGTGACTGCAAAAGAAAGACGCAACCCAGATATTAGTGAGCACTTAAGACCGCACTGAGTTTTTTTCTACCAAGCACTAATGTGTGACCACATACCAAAACCCCTTGGTTATCTCAGGAGTCTCATTCCTATCAGAACAGATATCAGAATCTTATAATACAGGTAGTGGTCTCTGCATCAGGCACAAGAAAACTGTCCCAGAGTCCCTTTGGAGTGGGGGTTGGTCCTGGGCTGCCAAACTTCAAGGTAGCTTAGAGAGAAAGCTGGGGATGAAATTTTTCATAGAGTAATTCTAAATATGGAAAAAGCACAGTATTTGGCACTAACCTGAGTACGGACTGAGCCCAAATTTGATACTCCATCCTGAGCTTCAAGAGGCTGACCTGTAACCCATGTTGGATTAAACTAAAATCATGATGCTATCAAACACTCGAATGAGCCTGTTAGATGGCGTCGGTCATGGAATGGAGTCCCGGAGCTCTCCATGCCCTCCAAGTTCTATTTGGGAGAAAGGGGAAGGTAACCTGAAGCCTGCAATTCCTATGCCAATAAGCCAATTAAGGAGACTAATAGCTCTTATCTCTTTAGCTGCCCAAAGCATTCTCCACCTAATAAGCAACAGCTCTCCCCATGACACATAGAACCACATTAAGGCTCAGTTGCCTCTAGAGTTCAAGACTTGTGAAGGAGATTTGCACAGCAGTGACAGCAGTCACTATTTTTGATCTATTTCTTGTCGAGCAGGCAAAGACTTAATGCCATGGGAGGATCAGCCTTTCAACCCTCTGGGGGCTTCAAAATGGAAGGGGAAATGCATCCAACACCATGCTAGAGGTGAACCTACATTGTTTCGTTAATTTTCACAGCAGTCTATGAAGTAGGGGTTTTCTGGCTGAGATATTTTACAAGCAGATATGGAGGCTTGCTTGTGAATAAAGGTTCTTCTTATATAGCAGGACTGGTGTCAGAATGGGGCGGGAGTTAGGCTGCCATTTGGTTAGGTGTTCTTTCCAGGCTACACTGTTGCCCGTGTAAAGATCTGGAACCTTCTAAGCTCTTCAATCACAAGACAGTTTCTCAGTAACAAAAATGTTGCCAATTCCTCTGGGAGAGGAGAAAAGCCAAACAAAGTCACATGATAATTTTCCTCCTCCACCACCAACAGAGTCATAATCAGCAATATTTACCATCTCTCCACCTGTTTAAAAGTCATTTTGTCAGGAAGTATGGGAAGTAAGGCCTCTTGTATTCCACTTCCTGTCTCCAGACAACTGGTTGAAAGACCCAAATAAGACAGACAGTGAAGGTCACTGTCAACATCAGCTCGTCCCTTTTCTTTTTTTTATTTATTTATTAAAGATTTCTGACTCTTCCCCGCCACTGTTTCCCATTTCCCTCCCCCTCCCCCAATCAAGTCCCCCTCCCTCATCAGCCCAAAGAGTACTCAAGTTTCCCTGCCCTATGGGAAGTCCAAGGACCACCCACCTCCATCCTGGTCTAGTAAGGTGAGCATCCAAACTGCCTAGGCTCCCACAAAGCCAGTACATGAAGTAGGATCAAAAACCCATTGCCATTGTTCTTGAGTTCTCAGTAGTCCTCATTGTCCACTATGTTCAGCGAGTCCGGTTTTATCCCAGGCTTTTTCAGATCCAGGCCAGCTTTTCTGATAAGCAAAGTAACAGAAGATGTGGTGGTTGGAAGGTATTTGGATTTTGAAAAAAAAAATCAATGACAGCACTGAAAGGCAGGCAAGGAAGGAGAAACAACTCCTATTTATGCCAATTCTGATTTATTTATATTTAATTCAGGTCACATTTCAGGACCTAGAAGTTTCCCACAGTCCTAAATGAATAATTTGCTTAAAGACAATTTAGCTCATGATAATGGCTATGAAAGTACTTCATAACAGACAAGAGTCAAAACAGCATGCAAGAGTTCACCAATACTAGGAGAACCAAGAGAAAATAAGAGATATACATGGGTTTTGGATTGTTTGCTTGTTTGTTTGTTTTTCGAGACAGGTTTCTCTGAGTAGCTAGTAGACCAGGCTAGTCGGGAACTCACAGAGATCTGCCTGCCTCTGCTTCCCAAGTGCTGGGATTAAAGGCATGGTTAACCATGCCCAGCTGGGTCTTGGATATTTTAAAAACAACCTTAATTTTAGATTTGTTTTACTCTTGCTACAAAATTTTATTTTGGGAGACTGTTTAGTTCAGATAATATTCATGAAATATAATACACAAAGAAAATCATCAAAAATGGGACCACAAGCCACGGGACAATATCCGAGCTAAACACGTTGTATCAAAAGTCCTTCACTAGTTGACTCTGACCAGCTGGGTAGTCTTCAAACCTTCCCAGTGAATTTTAGGTTAACTGCGCTCAACACAGGCCCCTTCCTAGGGCTGCTAGCATTTGTCCTGTCTGAAGTGGCATATCAGCTCATACTCCAGCCAGACCATCTTTGCTCTTTGCAACTGTGACTTCCATCCACTCACCGACACCCCCAATGCCCCAATGCCAGCCCCCGCTCACATCAGCCGTCATAATATTTCCTGAGAACTGAAAAGCAGGCCCCAGAAGCACCTGCACTACAACTTTTTAGAATGTTTCCACTAGGCATAAATTAACGTACAAACATACTAACGTGCTAAAAGGTAAGACTTGAACACCCGATTTCTAAGCAGTAAGTATCATTTAACTGTGATTTCTGGGGACAGGATCCTTAGCAATGCTAATTTCCAACACATGAATATGATAGACATTTGAGCACACCCAGGAATACAGAGCCCTTTAGGTGACACTCAGAAGACCTTCAGCTACACATTTAAAACCCAACATCCTCATCACATTAGCGCAACAGCTTCTTCAGTACTCTGAACCTATCCGTTCATTCAATCACATATTTGTCTAGCAAATAGTTATTGAGTATATGGCCTGGGCTGGTGATGTGTGGAAGGCACTGGGTTGGATTTTTAGAAAATTTTTCAGAGAAGGAGGGTAGCTCCATGGACAAGTCTAAAAAAGTAGAGTGCCCCAAAACCCAGCTTGGCAATTAGGGTTTGGTATCCAAAAGAGGGCATTCTAGAGTTCATCTCTCTTCCTTCCAACTGCCTACCTTAAGGAAGGACTTCATCTCAATTATTTTTATCATCTATAGAATCATTAAAAACTACTTTGCAAACCTTTTATAAGCTGCTGGTAATATATATATATATATATATATATCCTTATTTACATTACCAGTATATTTTTAAAAGTCTGCATGCAATACTACTTTTCATGCACTCTTAACTGGAAAAAAAAGCACCAAAAATGCCATGGGAATTTAGTGGTGAGAGGAACCTCTTTACCCAAGACATCTTTTCTGAGCAAAAACACATTGGCAAAGGAGAAGGAATATCTTCCAGAGCAGGGCATTTAAAAGTAAAGGTGTGGCAGGAAAACCCACCGGAAATGCACAAAGAACAGCAACCTGTGCCATCCAGGTAACACCTGTATCAGTCCCTGAAACATTGTCTGCTGCCTGCTATATTCTTAGTAAAACACTACCTGTTACTGAATGGATGAATGGATGGATAAAATGCTATATTTTAACAGAGCAAAATGAAAAATTGCAGGTAGAAAGTGGACTGATATGAAATTAAAAGTTGTAATGTTATTTTTCTGATCTTCTTCCAGAAGACAAACATAACCCTCATAGTGGGGTGTCTTCATTGCATACCATACTCCCAGCAAAATCTCTATTAAATCCCGAGGTTACATGCCTCCTGACTTTACAGCCTGCACTTTGCCTGTGCACTGTGTTAAACAGATTGGAGAGATCTGCCTTGAAACAGTTCAGGAGCTTCTAACAAAGGCAGAGAGTCCAGCTGCTTCTGTGAAGAAGCAACCATTGCCAAAGAGCCGAGAAAGCACCCTGATACCAACTCTTTTCCATAAGACCCTGACAAGAAAAGAGACCTTCCATCATGCAGATAAAATGGATGGAGAATCAAGTCCTGCAAATATTAGACACAGTGGATCTGGCAGTGAAATACAAGGCAGTGATGGCCTCCTCCTTCGGAGAAGGAGCGGCTCCTATGCAGACAGCAGCTGAGCCCCCAGCTCTGCTGTACAGCATTGTCCCTGCTGCCTGCAGCAAGATGGGTTTGCAGAAGTGCCGTGAGGTAAAGGAAGGAGCACCACAGATTCAAACACATGGCTGTGCAATAGGCATGCCCTTTCTGAGCAACACTTCTTTAGTTGGAGATAATCTAGAGATGCTGGTGACTCGGCACAGCCTCTGGCACAGAGTAGGATAGCATCGAGTTCTTTCCATCATTTGGAAAGGTCTATGGGCTCTTTCAGTCTCTTTCCTGTCCGTCGCTGTGGGAGAGACTGTGTGCTTACAAATGAAGTAAAGCATATGCAAACAAAAAGCATAAAACACAGGACAGAAAAGGATCACTGACGAAGAAAATATTTCAGGAGCAACAGAAAACAACTGTCAAAACTGGGTGGTGTCAGAGTACAGGGTCAAGAGGCAAGAGCAAACATGAAGATGCAATGCAACTGTCCACTTAAAAAGACCATTTCTGTAGGATCCACTTAAACGCTACTCCCCCAGGCACAGCTGAGTCTGAACGCAGAGAGAAGGAAGACTGCTGGGAACAGAGACTCCCATTGGTTATTCATAAAATGGGGGCGGGGGCAGGAAAGCAAACTCTAGCCTTGAGCAGCAGAGAAAGTAACCTATGTTGAAAAGGCAGACAATATCTCATTCAAAGAAATAGGTAGAGAAATAGAAAACTGTGGGACTCCAGCTGACAACCATGTCAAGGATACCCACCCCCTGATTCAAGAAGAGGAATATACACACTGTGGGAGGAAGGAAGATCACTGTGTAGATGAGGTTCCTGTCGGTAGAGGGGGGAGACCAAAAATGGACACTTTAGATCTTTGAAAGAGGACAAAGCACCATGCCTAGTGTCTCCAACTCAGAAGTATTAAAAAGAAAAGACCCTATGAGGTTCTTAATAAAAATATTAAATCATCTACTGTCCCACATGCAAATAACAGGAATCCAGCCAGATGTAATGTGATCCCCATACTGGGGAGGTTGAGGCAGAGGGTCACAAGTTCTAGGCAAATATGAGATGGGCAACATAGCAAGACGGAGACAGACAGAAAGAGACAGAAAGAAACAAAGAAAAGAGATGGAGGAAGAGAGGGGAGAAGGAAAGAAGGAAAACAAGACTGAGGGAAGGAGCAAGAGGGAATAAGAAATGAAAGGAGAAACAGAGAGGAAAAGGGGAGGGGAGAAAGAGAGAGGGCTAAAATCAAATGTTTTAATAGCAGAAAAAGGTTCCCTTTGTGTCCACAAAGCAAACTCTGGAGGCAAGAGAAATTCCTAGATTCGTGCATGGTTTGTTTTTGTCTTCATAACTTGCTGACTGAGCTTAATAAACTAGCAAATCTTGAATTCTACCCTCATACCTCATGTCTCTGGGACAAGCTAAGCCCCTTGGGTCTTCCCTACCTTTCCTTTCCCCTCTTCCCAAAAGGGAATGCATCATCAAAGGTCCCTAACCCCAGGGTGGACATTAGGTGACAGCCAAGAAGCAGCAGGTGGAGTGAGTTAGGAACTGCTGATCTATCCTCTGTGTAGAAGACTGATTTGGGAATCTCAGAGTCGACGTGTTATTCCTAACCCTATCCCTGACTCCTTGACTACTCTATACAAGGTCACTAGTTTCCACCTGCTCCTCACCCAACAACTTGGCCACCGCACCCTCAGTCTTTCCCCAGACCTACCTACCTTGACGGGTCAGAATGACCTTTGAAGCCACAGCGTCCTCCAAGTATGTCAGCAATTCAGAAACTGACGGCTTCTAAAATAGCCGGTGTGTTTGTGGGTGTCTGCTGCTCTCTGAAGGAGTGGCAGCGTCGCCGGCTGCTGCTGCACGATTTCCATGCCAAAGTCACTCCTTCCATTCTCCCCATAAGGCTCCACGCTGCCACTTGCCTCCTGGCCTAGGAAGACTTGGAGCCCAGAGGCCATGGCATTTAAGATCTGTCAGAGTTCCCACTTCAGCTCCCATGATGGTGCCAATTCAGCAACTGTCATGATGACCCAGCCTGAACTGGATTTAGAAGCTACAGACCTCGCACCATGTTCCAAGCCGTCTCAGAATGACAAGAGATTTCCTGAGCACCTGGGCTTGTGATTCGAGTGTCCCCTCCTCCAGGGGAATGGGGTCAAAATGACTTTCTGCTGGTCTGTTTTCTCCCCAGGAAGGGAAGCCCCTGTTAGAGTCTTGTCTCAGAGTTACTTTCTGGGGATGTTATTCTATAATACTATTTTGAAAGCCCATCCTTTTTAAAGTTTGTGATAGATGTCAAAAGAAAGAGAGAATAGTGAGAAAACCATCCTGAAAATGAGTTTAGTGTGGTACTAACGGACAGCTAATACAAAGATGAATGTCCCTGAACCTCCAGCACTCTGGATCCAGATGTTTTCAGTGCATCAGGGCACTAGCTGTGGTTGGACTTCATGGGGCAGTGGTAATAACTCAGTTCATTTTTTTAGCAGCTTCTAAGTCTTTCAAAAGTATCCTGGTAGAGTCCCAAAATAACTGCAAGATAATCCTCTAGTGATAAGAAAAAGTCTTACACAGCTATACTTCAATGTAGAGTCTTACCCAGGTACACTTAGTCTTACACACTTATACTTGAATACAATGTCTTATACACTTGCATTTCAATATAGAGTCTTACACATTTGTACTTTAATGTAGTGTCTTACACACTTAAACTTTTATGTAGAGTCTTACACACTCACATTTTAATGTAGAGGAGTCTAACACACTTACACTTTAATGCTATGTCTACCCAAAGAAGCTGTCTGATTGCTCATAACCCTAACTGGGTGGGCTGTCAGCTTGGACGAATGTTGTGCACAGAACAGCTCTAGGCTCCCCATACTGAAGATCACAAGAGAAAGGAAGATTATCCCCCAACTCTCCACCTACTCTGACCAGAGTCCCTTAGAGATACCCTGTCATTTAAAAGGCAATAGTGTTTGGCCTTTCCCCATTTCTGGGCAAGGAACCAACATGCAGAGAATGTGGTTTTAGGCTCCTGGCATCTACTCCATTCGAGAATTACCCCCACCCAGTACCATTCAGATGGGTGTTAGTCATCACCTCCCTTTGTTCTATAATAAATTCAACCCTGGCTAATTCCAAGCTCTGTGCATCACTGGAGTTTAAAGATGGCATTTTGACAGGTCAGCTATTTAGAACCAACGGACCACCAACCACTCAAAAATTTTAAGTCGTTTTAGGAACACGTGGAAATAATTTTCCCCAAGAATTCACAAGTCTGGAGGATGAGATCTTATTGATGGCATATGAGCAGTTGTGTATGTTAAATTTTTATTGTATGTACTATAGTCTATGTATAATCTGAGTTGACTTAACAATGAAGGTGGGTTTTCCTTATTATATGAAGTAATACGCAAGTGTTATCAAATACCAATGCAGTGCACTGGAGATCATGTTTATTAATGCAATAAAGGACTGAAATAAGACTATAAACAGATGAGTACCTGTTTAAAAGTCATATGTCATAGGTAAGGTTATTTCAAAGAGAGCAGTTATCCAACTACATTTTTTTGTGAGACAGTCTCTCATGCAGCCCAGGCTGGCCTAGAATTCCTGGTCTTCCTACTTCAATCTCCCAAAGTAACACAGGTAGTTTCTGTACCTATGTCTTCCTTTCCCCTTCATCTCCATGGTAACCATGCATGCATGTTGCACCCAATTCAGGTGCTTCAGGGGAGGCAGTGAGATGTACTCTGTATGAGGGGCTTTTTCCTCCAGACTCTGCAACTACCCTTTTCTTTCTCTCCTTCCCCATATCTCAGAAAAAGCATTAGTGGCACAGAAGCTCCATGCTCACTAGGTTTCTTCCTTCTCATTTGCCAAAACCACACCAAGTTTGCTGTAATGAGGTGAGCAGTTCAGTTCCCTTGTGAGGGATATGTTCCCTGCCAATGGTCCCAAGACCTTAGAAGAAGCCCCTACCCGTATTCCCTGAATGTGTGTGTGTGTGTGTGTGTGTGTGTGTGTGTGTGTGTAGTGTGTCACTGGCACTGAGGAGCTGCAGTTCTCTGGGGAAAGCTGGGCACATTGCGTGGTGAGGCTGCCCATGCCAAGGCTTTCCTAAAGGCTGTGGTGGCTGCGTCTGCCAAAGGAAAGAACACTGTGGTGAGTTCAGTTTGTTTGTTGCCGAGAACCTCCTTGCCCTGGAGGCTCAAGGTCTATTTTTACCACCGGGTGACACTGGAGACACTCTGCTGTCATCAAAGTGAATGATAAATAGAGTCAACTCTGAACTATTTATCATTTTATTGTGAAAAGGTGCCTTGAATTTTGAATCTGAAAGCCAAAAATGTGAGCCATGGTTCTTTCTCTTCAGAAAGAGGTCACGTGGAAAAAGCCACCTTCCCTTGCCAGTGCTCTGCTGGCCCAGCTGGGAAGCAGAGACGAGGCCTCCTACCACTTGTCCCATGTGATAAGCCACAAGAAGAGTACAATAGTGTACATGAAAGCACTTTGTAAATGATAAAGTACTTACAAATACATGTTATCCACATCACAGCTGATCTCTGCACGCATGGCCATCTAGTGACGTCCTTCAAACACAGCTAAATCCAAGCACCATGCCCGTTAAAGATGAGGAGACTGAGACTCGGAAGTAAGGTGGTTTAGTGAGAAGCCATTTCTCTGGATCCCGTCTCCTCACTCATCCTCATGTCACTCATTCTCCCTCCTCCTCACACGCCCTCAAGTGAGGTGTTTCATTTTCTTCTGCTAGATAACTATTGCCGGGTTTGTGCGATGGAAATGATAACCATTTGCTTCTGTGAGGCAAAGATCTGACAAAATGATCGCCCCGGTGTCTTTTTCCGCAGGCTGTGATTTCGTAAGGTGTAAACCAGTCACAAGTTAGCTTGTGGTAGACTGGAAACAAGAGGTCAGATCTGTGGAGCAATGGGCTTACTCACTTTAGCTTCACTGGACTCTGAGCCACCCCCCCAGTGGTGAGCCATGAAAGAAACCAAAGTGCAGAAAGGCTCTGTTCTAAGCTGAGAGTATTCAATCTGATTTTCTGTTTCTCCACGCGCAAAGTAACCATTCACTGGTAAAGTAAGTACCGCATTACTCAATGGGACAACCTGGTATCTCCTCTAAGGAGGGGTGCAAGTGTCTCCTAACACACAAGTCATCTGATCTGATCGTTGACTGCGTTGGGGGCTCAGACTTGAGACCCAGGAAGCCAAAGTTAAGATCAGAGGTAGCAGATTGATTGGTGATGTCTGTCAAGAACAGAGGAGGGCAGAACAGGAGCATTTGTGTTCACTATGTCAGCCTTCCTAAGGTTCCACTGAAGGCCAACCTCAGTTGTCACAATGTCCCCTCGACCTGATTTCAAAGCATAAAGCCCATGATGTCACTGCCCGTATTGTATGTTGCTCTTTCCAAGTGGTCCAGGTTTGCCAGGGACCTCAGAGAGGCCACTAATCTTTCTCCTCTAGCGATAAGGTCATCACGTTAACAAACTTCTGCTCTGACACAGTTGTGGTTTTAATGGAGAACTAATGTCTTCATCAGTATCTATGCTATTTCACACTTCATTTCCTTCCCCAACTCTTGGATGGAAACCATCCGGTCCTGATGATTTACTTTGTGGGAGTTTCTTTCAAGTGAGTCTCCTTTGCTAGGGATGCCACGCAAGCATCTCAGGGCTCCAGCTGGGGAGCACCCAGCCTTGAAACATCAGTGTGTGTTCGAGTCATTCTAGAAAGCCAGAGGCCTTGGCAGCCAACTGGCAGTGAGTCCCTCAGTCCAAGCCTTCAAATGTGAGGCTAATGGAAGCAACTGCTACACCTTCTGCCCCTCTGTCAGTGCTGGATTGGTAGTTTAAAGTGATACAGACTGCCAGGGCTAAAAAGTGGGAGGAGATGGGAAGAAAACAGATGTTCTGAACTCGTGATCCATAATTCAGTTTCTAGATCTCTCCATGAGTTCCAAAGTCTCAAAACTGCCTTAAGGTGAGAAGGGTCTTCATTGTCTTTCATTTGACACACAGCCTACCTATCATCCAGCCTAGATTGCCCAAGAAAGTTTTGATATCTATTCATCTGTGCTCAGGATATATCTACATTCAGAATATTCTGCTACCAACTGGTTTGAAATTCCAGCCCTTAGAATGAATACTTTGATGTTTTTTTTTTACTTAAATTATAGCTACATGGCACTTAAGAGTGATGTGGGAGTCCCCTCTGTGTGCTATGATTACCATTAATGAATAAAGAAACTTCTTTGAACCTATAGCAGGGTAGATAGGTGGGAAAGCTAATTTGAATGCTGGGAGAAAGAAGGGCAGAGTCAGGAGAAGCCATGGAGCCACTGCCAGAGTCAGACATGCTGAAACTTTGCTGGTAAGCCACTGCCACTTGGCAATACACAGATCAATAGAAATGTGTTAAATTAATATGTCAGAGTTAGAAGCTAGAGCTAAGGAGCTAAGCAGTGATTTGGTTAACACAGTTTCTGTGTGATTATTTTGAGGCTAAGCAGCCAGTAATGAACAAGCAGCCTCCTTCCAACACTTAGAGGAGTGTGTTGGGAAGAATGATTAAAAAGTACTATAACCACAGCACTGGGCTGTTATTTGAGAGCAAAGATACCAGAGCTAGGAAGACTGGTCTGTGAAAGGGAGGTTCTTCTGGTGACTTGAGATCCATGACTTTATCAGCAAAAGCCCTCCACTGGAGGAGGCAGGGTAAAGACTTGACAGAAGAGCTCCAGATGACACCAGTCAATTCAACCTCAAGTCCCAATAGGTGTGAAGATGACCCACCCTTCAGGCAGCATCAAAGCAGATGTTCTTAATATGGTCTCAGTTCTGATCTTCAACAAGGTGACTTGAAAACAAGAGATTGTTGGACCATTTCTGTATTTACCAAGAGCTTCAGAAAACGGTATATGAGAACCTTGTCACAGAGGGAGCTACAGCAGCAAGCCCAAGGCCAGCTTTCCCAGAGATGTCTGTGTGAAGGTGCTGGCCTGGGAACTGTGACCTGTGAGGTCCCTTTGTTGTTGTTGTCATTGTCGCTGTTTTAAATGAGTACCTGAAATCCATTTCTTCTTAAGAACGGGCCTGTATTTGTTCTCCAACACTCACGCCAGAGCAGAGTATAAAGTTCTGCAGAATACCAAATACAATTCAAAGACTTCTGAAGACAAACAAGATCCATGTTACCTAGAACTTCAGCTCGGGAAGCTGGGACAAGACTAAATTCAGGGCCAGCCTGGACTAAATAATGAGACGCTGTCTCACAGAGGGACAACTTAGTGACCCAGCAGCCTAGCATTCACGACGTCCTGGGCTCAGTGCCCAGCATCACATACACTGGAAATGGCAATGCACCCATATAATCCCAGCACTGCAGAAGAGACAGGAGGACAGGAAGTTCAAAGTCATCCTCAGCTAGAAAGAGAGTCAGAGGATGGCCTTCGATACAGGAGATAATCTCAAAAGAGAAACAAACACAAGGTTGGGGTGTAGCTAAGTCATACAGTTCTTGCCTGGCAGGCATAAGAACCCGAGTTTGAACCACACTGCAAGGAGGAAGAAAAGAAAGAAGCGGGGGGTAGAGGGGAGAAATAGAGCATTATTTTCTCCAAATTTGCTGGTACCCCAGCACAATATTCCAATATGTTTCCTATTTGTCACAAGCTGAGCAGCTGGGCCAGTCTATGTGTGAGCTTGATTCCTTGCCAAGGAGGCAGTGAGAAAAGAAAATCCCAGAAGATGGTGATGGCACCCCCTGAAAAGCCCTGGCACCAGTTACCCCCGCCCCAATGCAACATGTGGCAATTTTCATACTGCCATAAATTTAAACTTGTTAGAACAGACAGAAACATGATTCAATTCAGGGGCCAAGTGGTGGCAGGCAGTGACAAGGGCATATTCCAGAAAACAAATAACTAGAAATTACAAACCGATTACATCTGTGATGTCATGAGACACCTAGCTTGAAATAAATTTTCTCAGCAGGGAAAAATAAACAGTCTCGTGACCCAGTGATTGAAAATCAAACCCCAACTGTGAGGATAGCAAAATAATTTTAAAGATATTTATCTCCCCAACAATATGAGGTTCCTCTTCTAATCGGCTAAAGTCTTAAACTAGCCCTGCATTCATTTCTGTAGAGTTCCATACAAGCAACAATGACAAGTGGGTCCCCTCAACAGGAAACTGGGACAACCCTGTGCTGAGGAAGAAGAGTGGCTTGTGTGTCCAAACTTCTCCCAGCTGGAGAAAGGCCACCGAGGCCTTTGTGTAACAATAATAACAGCTGCTGTCTCCCTGCCCAGGGCAGAGCTGTGGAATCCTGGACCTCAGCCCTCCTTCTCTTGCTGCTGGCGGTCTCCGCACTCCCCCTGGCAGGCGTTAAAGTTCACCTGCTCCAGCTGCAGGTGCTATTTTCTGCCTTGCCTCATGGCCTGGATTGTGTCATCCTAAGGACAGGTAGGAAAACACACAGAGGTTAGCATGACCCTGGGCTGAAGCTGGGTTCCCAGCCTTGACGAACTACGCTGTACAGTGAGCAAGGCTGCCTACTGTATAGCTCCCTAGAAGGACCTCACTCTTCCTCCACACCCTCAGCCTTGACTGAATTATGGCTCTGGTTTCTTCCTTCCATGTCGTGCTGCAGTCTGAGAGAACCCAGAGTCCCCACCCGTGTGGGGACCCCGTGTGACTTGCAGCTCGCAGGAATGTGGGGCTCCGGCGGGAAGTGATACGAGTATACTGTTAGGTGGCAATAAAAAAAAATACTAATTTTCTGTACTTAAAGCCAACCGTGTCTTTAAGCTGAAATCAAGACTCAATTCTTAAATCTTTGGGGTGAAAGTTTTCATCTTGCCAAGAGCGACAGTCTCTATACCTACTGATTTTAGAGGACCTTTTACATTCCTGAGCAGCAGGTCTCCCCACTCTTTCTCCTGAGCCATCTTCCCGCATGCATGCAGACACCACACCCTCATGCAAGATGGCTGACCTTCCCAGGGCAGCTCAGCCATAGGGATTTCAGCTCACGGGCGCTGAAAGGCACCTCTCTTTGGCTCAGAAAGATGAGAAGTGAAGAATGGCTCCCTTGTACTAGGATCCACAAGAGATAGAAATCATGGGGTTTGTTGTCTTTGTTGTTTTACTTGAAACTCAGTCCTCTGAGAAAGTGAGGTGCATAAAACCCCTAGGAGTAACTGTGAACCAAAGGCCTCCGTGCTTGAAAACCCCGTGCTTCCAAATTTAGATCCTCCTTCAGCTCGGGACTCTTACTGAAGTGTATAAATAGGAAAAGCAGCCGTGAACATGAGCTGGAAGAAAGGGAGCCATTTCATTATTTTTTTTAATAAAAACTCCATACTGGCATTTTTCCACAGCACCAGGGACTGGTTTCTAGGGAAAACCTATAGCTGTAGCTAAGGATCTTTCCACTGAGATTTGATTTCGTCACTAAAATCATTGTGGGCATTGATCTCTTTTCCAGATCAGCAATTTTTCACCTTACTCTCATAAGTGAATTGCTGAAGTTTAACTCATTCTAAACATCCCCCTTGGTCTTAAATCCCTGGTTCAGCCAACCAGCCAAATAGAAAGTGTAAGATGCGCTGTAAATGTGGAACAGACGATAAAAACAAGAGGTAAAGAACTGGGGCTGTAGCCTTGCTGGGAAGAGCACTTGCCTAGTGCGTGAGAGGCCCCGCTCGGTCCACAGGACCACAGACAAACAAAATGAGAAAGAGACACAAAGCAGAGTATGAGTAAACTCTAACTCCTCCACAGCCCTCATGGTCTTCCCTCTTCTCCCTTCTTCCTGAGTCCTCCGCTCAGAGACGTGGGACCCTCAGCATCGTGTTCCTACTAGAAAGAAAGATACAGATGGGGCAGCTCAAAATTCTATCTATAAAGTAAAGTTTTAATTAAAATCTCCTTATTTCATAATTCACACTAGAAGATTTCAAATGAGACCGGAAGAGAGTCAAGAAAAGGGCATGTGCTGGGATTGGAGATAACTCAGTGGTTAAGGGCATTTGTTTCTCTTTCGGAGGACCTGAAGTTCCCATTCCCAGCACCCACGTGGTGGCTCACAACTATCTGTAACTCAAATTCCAAGGGATCAAATACCTTCTTAGTAGCTCTATGAGCACTAGGCATGCAAATGTGCCTCTTCATACATGCAGATATAATACACATACATGTAAAATAATCACTATTTAAATGTGTTTATTATCATGTGTATGGGCCTTTCACCAACATGTATCTCTATACCGCCTGCATGCATTGCCAATGGAGGTCAGTAGAGGGCATCAGACCCCCTGGGACTGGAGTTACAGATGGTTGTGAGCCACCCTGTTGGTGCTGTGCATTGAACCTAGGTCCTCTGAAAGAACAGCCATTAAGTGCTGAGCCATCTCTCCAGCCCCTATAATAATTAGTTAAGATCGTGTGCTTATAATATGTGTGATGTCTCACGTAAGGGAATTATCTAAAACCTGTCTTCCTAACCCAGGGCTCACACTTTATACACAGAATTTGTTTCCAAATTGTTTTAAGTCAGCTGACCATCATGCAAGTACTTCAGTCCAACTTTTAAATAAATATAGGATTACGTTTAGTAGACATTCTTTCAAAATATCTGGATTGATTCTGAACAGGAACTCTGAAATGGGCAGAACTAAAGGGTTGTCTGTTTTAGAATTGGAGCATGTCTAATATGGGCACTGCAGGCTACCTAGAGCAGAGCAGCCTTTGCCTGAGAGACCGGACAAAGTCTAGATCCTAACTCTCAGAATTTGTCACCAGCCAGGAAGTGGCCAAGGTCACTAATATACATGTGGACCCCTGGTAAACTTCAGCCTGATCAGATACCTTCCAGAGGGTTTTCAAAGCCCCAATCTGCTATCGTGTCAAATGGTAAGGAGAAGACTAAATATCCCAAAGTATCAAAGTCAGATGAACTCTGGGGTCCTGGGAATACTAAAGGAGCTCCCCTACTTGGCTTGCCAAAGCAAGGATCAAAGGAATCTTGGAGTAGGTGCAATATCACAGTCCTGGAACAGAGGTCAGGTGTTTGGCCTTTTCCTGGCTTCCAGTGATATTGAATACAACAGATAAATTAAGAGCAAGTCACAAGGCAGTTCTAAAAGCACCAGCTTGTCCCCGGGAGATCCCAGGGGCGGAGCTATCATTTACCATGGGCCATGTTGTATCTTCATTTGGAAGAATGTCTGTTAACACAGGAACAAGGGGGTACATTATGTACAACAGTGTCTGATCAAGAGCCCCAGAGTATGATCCCAAACTCTTGAAGAACATTCGCTTGGCCTAGCAAGACACTCTAATGCAGGACAGGACAAGGTCAATGGGATTCACTATGCCCTAGATCTTGGTTGAGCATATGTGTGTGGAGTCCATGATTCCCTAAAATAGCAAGAGAGCTCATGTGCTTAAAGAAAAGTCTAACCCTTTCACTGAAGGCAAGCATGCCTCCCAGCAAATCTCAAAGACAGAAAACATTCTGGGATTACTAACTCAAGCCCATATTCATTTCACCTTGGGGGAGTGCCCTCATCCAACTGTTAGTTTCCACAGTTGAGTGACAGGGGAACCTCAGCTGGGTGTTCGCATCACTAGATAGCTCTTTGTACAGCCCAGTTCTCAAGCTGTGTCCGAACCTGCCTTCAGCACAGGGAGGGAAGGTCCCAGCATCTCGAGATTTTGTGCTACAGACTTCATCGGGTCCAAGAGGAGGAACTGACAAAAGACAGAACACGTGCAAGGTGTCTTTGTAGAGTCCTTTTCCACGAGACTTTGAAGTCACTTGTACATTGTAATTTTGAATCATGAGGAGGAGCTCCCTTCCCTTAAGCTCCCCCAGCATCCACCAAAGGAGGTCATCTGGACCACAGCTTTATTTCCATTTATTTTGAATTTTTGTTGTTGTTTTGTCTTTTGAGATAGGGTTTTTCTCTGTAGCCCTAGATGTCATGGAATTCAGTAAACCAGGCTGGCCTCAACCTCAGAAATAGACCTCCCAAGTGCTGGAATTAAAGGTGTGTGTCACCACCACCTGGCTTGAACTTGTTATACAGCGTCTCTCCCTTTTAAAGAAAATCCCTTCTAAGGAATGTTTCTGTCTTTTAAATAGAATATTGGTAAAAGAGAGAGAGGGGTGTTGATGAGAAGCAAACTTTGGAATTGCTTTAGTGATTTTTGACTCTCCAAGAGAAGTTCAGACCAATCCCAAAGAGTGCATGTTAGCACAGCAAAGCCTACATTTCCAGGAGTTAACAAACCTCATACATTCCAAAGCAATTGGAGCTGCTCCAGAGAAGCAATCAATGAATAATTACTGAACATATTCAATATGGAAAGCTAATAAGTATAATTCAGGTCTTTTCCCCCAAGGCAATCACAATACAGTGTACAGTGTGAAAATATAAAACTATTAGGCCCATTAGGGGAAAAAATAGAGAATTATGTAAGCTTAGTCTTTTCTGACTTAATTGCATATATAACCCTACCCTAGACCCTAAGGAAATTTTGTGGCAATTTAGTGGACCCAGGGCTTATTCACAGCAACCCATACTTCTCTAAATATGCCATGATGAGATCTACAGTACAAATATAAAAAACAATACTTATAAAATAATCTATCTTTCAAAGCAAGATAAATGTGCACAAGTTTTTAGTTAAAAAATCAAAGATCACCAACAAACGTATGGACCAATAGAAGTGTGTTGAGTGAACAGGAAGGTTTACTTCAATTCTTAAAGAACACACCCAAATACACCAACTAAATCAAAAAGATACTCAAGTGCAGCTGTGTGCAAAACAGTGGATTCAAAAAGGGCTTTCTGTGGCAAATAGGAGGCCATCTCATAGCGAATGTTCATGGTTCCGTGACCATGTCAAGGTTCCATGATCATGTCAAGAGGCATTAAAACTATCACTTTCCTACATGAAATTCAAATTCCTTCTCCAATTAGAATCCAAACGATGCAGCTAATCAATCAAAATAAAACCATACTGCTCTTGGAACAGCCTGATGCACCAGAAGGAACAAAATTTCTCAAAGAATGGATGGTGGACGAATGAACACACACAGTAGCAACTTTGGAAGGAATCCCCCAGACCAAATCAAGGGATAGATAGATAGATAGATAGATAGATAGATAGATAGATAGATAGATAGAAGAGAGGATGAAATAAAATAGGTAACATTCATCCTATAGAAAGCAAATAAATAAATAAAGGAAAAAGTGTTCCTTGTAACACAAGTTAAATTTGAAGTGGAAGCAAACATGGTCAATAAATACTAACAGAGGTAGTGAAAATGTGATTAGGAACAAGAGATATGAAAATGCCTCCCCAGAGCTACCCGCCACTTTCGCAGTGTAGCTAACTACTTTTGCACAGTGGAGAGACTCAGCTGACAACCGCTAATCAAGTGGTCGGAGTTAACATCACCAAAATTAGAATAAAGCAACATCACCAGCTTTTGATACAGGACACTGAGGACTCCTCACTCTTACAATATTCCTATGGCACAAGCCCTCGTCGATGGCGGTCCTCAAAGCAGGTCGTCCAGGCACTTCATACGTTAACAAGGTCAATAAAGAAGGCTGAGTAAGAGTGACAGATTAAAGGGGATTAAAGGAACTTTCCACCGTAGGACCCTGCTAGAACCCACATGCTAGCAAGAGGACAGGCCAACATCAGATCCTGAGTCTGTCCCTGCCTTGACAGGAGACGTCCCAGCCTTCAGAACCATGAGAAAGATAGCTCTGTTCATAAGCTGCCCTCTTCACAGCATTTTAGCTGGAGGCTGAAATAAATAAAACAGCAATAGTGGATTAGGGGTTGCATGAGGAAAAACAGTGCTCGCAAGGAATGTTGGGACCAAGAGTAAATTTCCAGAGTGTGGCGAGATCAGCCGTGGCCGTGCTTGAGATCTGCATTTACTGACTTTCTGGGAAATGCTCAGGTGTGAATCGGTGCATGCACCCAGAGTAACAAATGGAGGAGGCGGCTATTAGCTAAGCAAAGTACAAAAGGTGGGCATTCAGAGACAGTTTTTATACTTCTGTAAATCAGAAATTGCATCAAAATGATCATTTTGAAAAAAAAATTCTATCAGAGAACTCAAAAGCATTTGTACTCTTTAAATATACTGATAGTCCAAAATTTCAGAAGTCACATCAAAAAATTGACTAACAAACCTGAAGATTTAGAATGGGTTCTCTAGTTCCCAGATTAACCCATTCAAGGAAGAGATCTAGGGAATTAGACTTGGCTATTGTGTTTAATTAATTATGCCAGTGTTAAATAAAACTCAAACTGCTTACAGAAAAACAAAAGTGTATTGAGAACGCAATCATGCACTCCAAGATAACCAAGGACGAAAAAAGGAATGAAATATACGATCAATGTTGGGCCAATCCAATGAGTGGGCAGACTTCATGCCTCCAACTCAGAGAAATGTTTTAGCAGCTACAATCCCAAGTCTAGGTTTTCCCTAGCAGGAAGTCTAGCATGTGGTGAGTAAGGCTTTGACGTAACATCCAGTATTTGAGATAAATAGTATCTCAATGAAACATTCCAAAATCAGTAAAAAAAAAAATAGGAATAAAGTTATCAAAGTAGTAAATAAAATAAAGACAATATTAAGATAGTCTTCTCTCCCCAAAGACTCATTACCAATAAGTAGGGTTAGATGAAATTACAAGGAGCCCCTCATCTGATTGAGTTAGTGTCTTTACATAAATACCAGAGAATCTGTGTTCCCCCTTTTTACCAAGGAAGGACAAGGAAAGAAGGTATGTATATAAATGTCATGCCTAGAGCAACTCTCCACGATTACACCTTAAGAGTGTAAACAGTAGGAATTTATGTTCTCAGGGTGGGGTACTAAGACCCAGGTCGGTGTGTGGTAGGCTAGTGTCTCTTTCCGGCTTTTCTTATCCACTTCCTTGCTGTGTGTTCATGGAGTGTAAAGAGAGAGCACAACCTCTCTGATGTGCTTTTGTATAAGGGCGTTAATCCTGCTAAGCCAACGTCCCATGATTCACTGATTTTTTGACTTGTTAGGCCTCGTTGAGGTGCTAACCAACTCTCTAACAGCTCAACCTGGCTTTCCCATCTTGGTAGAAGGAAACCATGGTTGGAACAGTAATCAAAAGGAAAGATTGTCAAAGTCTTGGTGGAGCACCATGTTTAGTGTTCCAATATTGTTAATATTAGCAGGAAATAAAATTTCAAGAGTAGATACCTGAGAATTTACCAAATGGTTTAACAACTTCCATTAGATAGATGAAAGGTAGATAGTGTGGTTGGTAGGTAAGTAATAGAGAAATTAACTACATCTTCTGGCCAGTTTCCTTGTAGGAGAAGGAGAACAGTGTTTTGTAGAAGAAAGGAAGGTAGGGACCTAGTGACTTCCTGTATTGCCATATCATCCCACTAGAAGAGCTGGGCTGTGCAGGATGTCTCTGCTCAGATGCTGGAAAATTCAGACAAGCAAGGTCTGGACTTAGACATCTGCAGGAGACCATCCCCTCGCCCTCGGAAGGCAGAAAGCTGTACTCTGCAGCAGTCCAAGGCTTCTGCATCTAAATGTGAAATGTACGGGCTGTCTCGGGCTGTTGCTGGAGAGAGGAGGTTCCTTGATGTTTCTAGTCCCTGCCCTCTGTCAACACTGCTGGGGCTCCAGTCCTTGAAGATGGGAAAAAAACCAACACCAACCCTGCCAATGTGGACCGAGCCCTCCCTGGGGTTACTCATGGGCAGCACCTGTTTCGTTACAATTGCCCTTCCCCATCTCCTAAAATCCCCTTAGCACTTGGAATACCAGCAAAGCATGTGACAATGTCACTTCCACTCCAGCCCCATAATTTATCATTAGCAAAGAGTGAACGGATTCAGCATAGTGAGAGCTGCATGTAGACCGAACGAGACACTGATGGAACCTGAAGGCAAAGCCAGAAGCACATGCATCTGTAGTAACGTCAGCACATCTAAAAACACTGATTGAAACCTGGGTTAGGAGCCAGTTGCTCCTGCTTGTACAGACACCTGCAAAATGTTGCCTCCGAGTGCAATAAAGAGCCATGTTTCCTGCAGCTTCCCCGGAAGGAAGGAGTAGCCCTCAGTGGAGGCCAGCTTCTCTCGCTTTTCCAGTACTCCCAGAAAAGGCTAGGCAGCTTGGAGATTGGAGGGACAATTATAGCCCTGTATGGTGGCTGAAGAGGCCCTGGAGCCAAAGGGAGCTTGGGAGTGAAAGAAACAGAGAGAAAGCAGCAAGAGCAAGCAAGGCAGCATGTCTGGCAGGAGCCAAGACCTAGGAGAGGCAGGACAGGGGACCCCCAGCTATTTCTGCTCCGCATTTGGCAGCCTCTCCATCTTGCCGTGTTTATGGCCCTGACGTGACTTTCTGCCCAAGTACACCCACTAGGCTTGCGCTGAGAAAAACTTACCACCTTCCACTCAGTTCAAGTTTCATCTAGTTCGCACCCATGAAGCTCTGGTTTCAAGAGCTCTGTGCATTTTTGTGGCTGAACGCAAACAACTGGATACAAAGCAGACGTAGAGAACACCTGCAGTACTTCATCCTTGACACCAGTTCCAGTTTCAACGTGTGTGTGTGTGTGTGTGTGCGCGCGCGCGTGTGTGTGCGTGCGTGTGCGTGTGTGCGTGTGTGTGTGTGTGATGCTTGTGTACATGTGAAGGGATGCTGTGCTCCGCGTGCACATAGGTAGAGGCCATGGGTGAATATCGGATGTCTCTCTCTATTCCTCTCTCATTGAACCTGGAGCTGGCTGAGACGGGTCAGCAAGCCCCGGGGAGCTTCCTTGCTCCACACCCCAGCCCTGGGATTACAAGTGCTCACCATCACCCAGAACTGTTCCTGAGGGTGCTCCGGATATGAAGGCAGGTCGCTATGCTTTCACAGAGGACACCTTACTCACTGAGCCATCTCCCCGGAATCCCTGTCTCCTTTCATTTGAAGTGACCGATCTGAGTGGCCAGACTTGGTGGCCCACTCTCTCCAGGCTTTGATGTCCACAACTGCCAGCTTCCAAGGACACTAGAAAAGGAAACTAGTCCTAAGAAGTTTCAGCACTGTCACAACATGGCAGGGTGACCAGAGGGCCACTGCGGATAAAGAAGGGAGGGGCTTCCGAGAAGGCATGCTAAGCACGGAGCACAGGTTGTAGTTTAGAGAAGATAACACAGCCTAGCACGCAGGCTATGGAGGGAACCAGCAGTTTCTCTCTGGACTGGGGCTGCATTTTCTGAAGCTGAGAGGGTGTGTGGGGACAAGGGCTAGTGGTCACTCTGGCTCAATCATCCCAAATGTTACTTAGTGCTTTGAAGGGAGGAGGGAGGGCAGAATCTGAGGTCTGGTCCACACAGCAAGGACTCGAAGTGCTATTCAATCATCCCGGACTTCAGCCAACCCATCCTGTTGGTGTGAGAGCGGAGCAATTTGTTACTTCTGCTGTCATCGACACTGGGAGGCCACAGTCAGGGATCCTCAAGCAGCAGGAGCAGAACCAAATGTAGAGAAGGAAAGTGGAGATGGCTGTCCATCTGGACTGAAGGGACAGTAGGAGAGTGGTGGCCTCCTGGGTCCCCTTCATCCCAGGCCCTACTGCAGGGAACCGGGTAGAAGTCAGGGAGTGAAAAAATACTGTTTGTCTTGGCTTTCCTAAACCAGGCCGTTCTACTAGCTTCTGTCCACAGCCTGCCAGGATATACATCAGCTTCTGTTTCATTTATCTGATTATGTTATCTCCTTAAGACAAGGACTTCACTTATTCAACTTGTCCCTCCCAGCATTATTCACTCTGTTTGCTGACTGGGCACAGGAGACGCTGCTATGGTCAAAGTGCAGTTGGCTTTCTCCGCTGAAACTGAAGGGTATGTGGGGCTGCAGATCAGTTTCTCTGTCTACACAGCACTCCTTGGTTGGGATAAGATGCCTGTCCTCCTTAGGGCAAAAGATCTTTGTTTTAAGTGTATGGGGCAAGGCAAAGTGTCAGAATAACTCCCCATTTCATATTTAAAAGTCAGAGTCTTAGCTCTTCCAGTAACTGCCTCCTGGCAGTGGGGTGAGGGAACTCTGTAGCTAAGCTCTGAGAGAAGCATGCAAGGACAGGGAAGGCCCCATCACTCTCCTTAGTGTATGTCTAGTCAAAGTAGCCAGAAACAAGCACCAATCTTTCCATGTACTCAAATGGCAAGGGCTCTTTGTCCCAAGGGCCCTGAAGTCATCTATATGGGCAAGAGAACTGATGAGATTCTAATAGATGAGATTCTAATTCAGGTATGAAATACATATATTTCATGTATTTCACCAAGGGAATCTCAGAAAGAACTATGCCCAGAGCTAAACTTCAGCCTTCAGAGTCCCATAAAATATAATTTCTATGTTTTTAAGGCCTCTCTATGGTGGAGGCACAGTACCCATTTCTAACTCAAAGCAAATCTGTTAGATTGGTTCCAGGGATGATCTTCGGCAAGCCATAGGTATGTATGTTATCTTTGTAAATTTAGGAATGGTTATCACACAAGAGGAAGACTTCAGAAGCAGAACTGGTTTTCATCAGTCCTTCAGTTCCATTAAGATTGAAACTCTCCAGAAAAGAGATAAGAGGTTACTTCTCTGCTAGATGAGCCTTGTTTGCACGCCGCTAGGAAGTCTGTGCTAGCGGCCTAGAGAAACTACATGGAGAACAGAGGGGACCACCTAACGTTGAGATGAAAGACACACATCTGTCACTCTGTCTCAGCCATCCTTAGAGGAAGCCCAGAGGAATCCTGTGATACCTTGGAGCACAGGAAAAGCATCGTGCTGCATCCTGGATGCCTGGCCCACGGGATCATGAGCAGACAGAATGGTTATTTTGAGCTCCTGAGTGTTTTGAATCAGTAAGCACCTAGAGTTGGTAACTGGAGCAATGAGCGGTAGATAAGGAGTCATAGTTTATCAGTGCTAAGAGGCCTAACTGTGATTGTCCCATCTCTTTAACCTCATTTCCTACTTTGGCATCTTATTCTTTAGTGTTGCATGGCGTTTTCTTAAGGAACCGTGACTTCATGGTACCAGTGATTTTTAGACCACTGGCTGTGGTGACTTAATATAATCTTTTTTTTCTTTGTTCTTTCTTTTTTTTCTGAGACATTGTCTCTCTACATAGTCCTGGCTGCCCTGGGACTCACCTTGTAAACCAATCCAGCCTCCATCTCACAGCATCTGCATCCTCCTGCCTCTGCCTCTCAGGTGCTGGGGTTAAAAGGTGCATGTCACCACACCTAGTGACTTTCTAGAATTCTTGGAATAAATAAGAACATTGAACTTGGAAGTTAAAAAAAAAACCTACCCAGGTTTGGAGACCATGTAAGAGGCAGAGTCATAGTTCAAGTCCACCCTATGCTCTTACCCCTATCACCAAAAACTCCCAGTAGCTCCAAACAGCCACTGAATTAACTTGACATCCGAAGTTTTAAATCTTTAAAGGAGACTGCTGCTTACTCGGTTCTGTGTTGTAAATGTCCAGAAAATGCTAGCTGACTTGATCTGAATGGACTGCTTGTCTTGGGCCTCTTATAAAATGAGTGGATGCATGTGTGCCTGGGTCAAAGGAAGCCTAAGCACCGGGTCAAGCACAGCATGGCTCATAACTTCTCACAGCCACTCTTTAGAGTGGGGTGGCCAGAGTTGGCCGCAGCCATTGTCTTGGTCCCCCTCCAGGCTTTCCAGCAGTTCCAATTCTTTCCTACTACAGGAAGGGATAAACACCCTTCACGTATTTCCTCTCACCCCCAACTGCAAGGGAAACAGTAACACTAATTAGTTGTAACAGGGTGTTCATTTCACACAGCTCTCAGCAGGTCGCCCTGCCGTTCTTTGAAATGGTCTGGAAACAGCCTTGATTCTAAACATCTGAAGATAATTGAGCTGAAGTTGCAGTCACTCCTAAACTCTGAGTGACATGCCTTTTCTTCTCTCCCTGGCTAATAAGAAATAGTTGGTGCCATTTCTTATTTTCTCAACACCTTGACAGCCTCTGGCAATGAAGACTTGAACCCCAGGATCCTGAAAGAATATGTTAAAGTCATGAATGGTAGTAAATAGAGGAGCAGGGAAGCCTGCGCAACATTAAACCGTTTAAAGGGAAGAGGGAATTGCCCTGTACATCTATAAACGTGAGCTCCATACCTAGAAAAACATGGGAAACTGATGGAAGAATTGCAAGCTTGGGACGAAAAGAAATTGGTTTGCAAGCACTTTTGATGGCAAGAGCATATCTAGCAAATATGTGACTTTTTAAATACAGTGTTGGTGGAGGAAGAAGATAGATGGCCATACATAATGAGGAGAAGTGTCGATTGACATGCCCTTTGGAGAGTTATCTGGACTCTCCATCAAAATGTTAAATGTCATAACTTCAACCACACAATTCATCTTCTAGAATTTAGTCTAGGAATGCCAACACAAGAGTACCCAAAGGTAACCGTAGAGCTTTATTTAAAATAACCTAAAGTCTCACTAAAAATAAATTTGAGAGGAGATAACATAGATCCATAGGATATAATGTCTTTATGATTTTAAATTACAGGGCAGAGGGGACCTGCATGTATGGTTCTTAACAGTCTTCAATACAAAAGCTCAAAAGTTGAACCGTGAAGTCCAAAGCACCATGTGTCTCCTAGAACAATCTTGTTTTGTGACGTTTGCAAATACATATGCATATGGTCACACACACACGAGTCATTAATGTGATGACATATAAATCCTTCTGAAGTGAAGAAAACGAAACTCATAATAGCTATTCTGAGACAGTAAGCTGGGAGTTTGGGAAAGGGAGTTGGGGAGTTGGGTCTGTTGGAGTGCGTGTGTGGTGGGGGAGACCTTGGATATCAACCCTCCACCTTGATTGAGACAGGGCTCTTGTTGCTCATCATTGTGCATGCCAGGTAACTAACCCTGGAGCTTCCGGGTACTCCCCTGTCTCCACTTAATATCCTGCCCCAGGAGCAGGGGTTACAGTTAGGCACTACTCTATCTTGTTTATGTGGGCTTTAAGTATCTAGAACTTAGTCTTCATGTATGCATAAAGTGTTTCACCTCCTGACCTATCTCCTAAGACATAATTTTTAACATGTGTACAAATGATCTGAATTAAGTTTCTAGTTAAAGCAGAGCTAAATAGCAATTATTAATATCACAGTCTGGTAGAAAGCAGAAACTTAAGAGGCCATCTTGAACTAAGACACAGAGACAGCAGTAGATCTTCCAGAGAACTGGAAGAGAAGTCATCATGAGCTTTGAGGCTTTGACGCTATCATTCAGGGACATTCCATGAGTACTTTGCTCCTCAGATATTGGTTCAACGGATGTGGAGGTCAGCAGAGGCTCATTCCCAGGAGATACTTAATAACTACTGCCACCTCTTAGGGGTTTGGTAAAAGGTAAAATGCAGAACAGATGCTTCTCGAACTATTGGCAACAGCACGAGAAACACACAGGTTAACACCCCACACTCAGACACGCTGGGCTCCTGAAAAGACTGGGGTTGGGGCGCTCTGCTACAGCAGGACCATGCGTTGCAGACCCGGCCTTTGAGCAGAACCCATATAACTAAGAGAAACCCACTGCACATTCAGACGTCCTCAGAGGGGAAAACAGCGTTCTATCTGTTGGAGTGCACCCTTTATCCTCCTTCCCTGACCGCCCGAGGGAAGGGAAGGAGATGGCTAGCCTTATCAGTAAAGCCGCGGGGTTGGCCTGTCCACCTAATGGTGACCTTGAACAAATTGTGCTCATTTGTTTTCACACATCTAATATAAGATGACTTCATTTTTTATGGCTTTAATAAATGTAATTTTTAATGTGATTTTTTTTGGTCTATTCTGGGACAGACAGTACTTTGAGAAAACAAATATGAAATATTAGCAGTATTACACAAGTGATCTTTTTTGGTAGAAAACCAACTATTTGTCTTAATTTTCCCGGCAGTTGGATCAATCAGAGTAGTTACTATGATAACCCAGCACAAACAAAACTGAAAATATGATGGATTCATTTATTGCCATGCAAATTCATTGAGCATTTATTACAAGTCAAGTATGATATGAAGACTAGAGATACACAGACCAAAATTAAAACATAGACTCCCGATGTGTGGGAAAGACAAGGCTTAGTGCATGGTCTAGACATAAATATCCGAGCTCTAATACTGTCACCATGGTATTCTATTAGCCATATAGACAACGAACCACCACAAGAAGAGGAGTTGACCCTGTGAAGCTTGTTGTTCCAACCTTCACATCCAGACACACCAAATACCAAGGTACAAGGACTCACCATGCTGCACACGTAATTGCTGAGGAATCTGCAAGCTATTAGTACTAATTTTTATAGCTAAAAGCTAATCAACGTGTTTGTTGGCATTGTTTTGAGTTAGCCAAGCATCTAATTGAATAATTGCAAAACTGTAGGACTAAAATAACTCAATTAATTGGTGGCTATTTCAAATTTCACAGTGGTAGGAACACTGTAAAAATTATAGATGTGACTCATAACTAGCAACATTTTTAGACAATATTTCTGTGGAGATGTCTTTTAAAAATGTGTTCCCCATCACCCGCCTCAGATTCTGTTATCTGTGGCCTAGTCGACGTAACTCTAGTCCATCAAAACTATTAGCTGGTCTCTCCACTCAGTGAATCGAACCTCTCAGTCAAAAGTCATGTGACACACAGTGAACGCTGCGGAGACAAAAGATGAATCAAGTATTGCTCTGTTACGCGTGTGTTCCACTGGGTGCCTCATTCGGACCTAAATAGCCCGAGAGTTTCGGATACTGGCAGAGCTTCCCGAGTTAACCTGCATAAAATTAAATTTAATTCTAACGTATTCCAGCATGGTATTCTGTTGTCAACGTTCAAACCCCGAAGGAGTTTCGCTTTTCGTGACCTCTGTAGAATAACGAGATATGTTTGCCCCAAGCAGAAAATATCCCTTGCGCTTCATTTGCCTAGGGATCCTATAATCAGATAGTGTTTGCTGCCCCGCATTCGTTCAACAGCCACAAATCATTCCCAGTAAAGCAAAAATTCATTCTCAGACCTTGCTACAAGAATGCATTGTTCTCAGCTATGACATTTGTTTGGGCTGCTGGAAGAAAGTCTGCCGTAGTCCTAGAATTTTGGATTCCAGAGTACTCTGATCAGACGTACACTTTGAAGCGTGTGTTCTAACAGGCATTCCTAAGACACAGTTCCTGGCATTCAAGGCCAGCTTCCAACAAATTACCTAAAGACTGCCCTAAAACGCAGGCTGCGGCCATCGCACTCCATCTGAACGCTCTGGAAAGCATTTTGTCGGGTTGGAGTAACGCACCATTCAGGCATGTTAAGTAAGGAACCCCACACAGACCTCTCATGAGTGTAGTGATGCGCTTTAAAACACTATAGATCAGAGGAGAACTGCTGCAGTCCATAAGAGATTTGCAGTTTCTGATTAAATCAGGGATAGCTGACTATGGACTAACTAAAATGGTATCAAGAAATTAGTATAAATTGTATCGTATGTGATGATGGTACTGTGTTTTGGTCAGAAAATGACTTTTTTAAGAAGTCCTTGAGTAAAGTTTTTAGCAGTGAGATGGTATGATACCTCGGGTTTATTTTCCAGTACTCCAAGACAATAAGTGTATGAGGCCTTGAAGGCGAATAACAAGTTCTGTAAAGAGTGGTACTCTCATGGTTAGAGTTTCAAGACAGCTTTTTTTTTTTTAACTATCTGAAAGTCTGAAAGATGGCAATAAAAACTACAGCCTACCGATGTCATGGAATGCCATTTGTTTGTTGGTGTCGTTGTATGTCTTGGCTTTTGTTTGTTTGTTTGTTTGTTTGGGGGGGGGGTTGTTGAGACACAATTTCCCCGTGAGCTCTGGATATCCTGGAATTCACTCTGTAGTACAGGATGACCTTGAACTCAGGAATCGACCTACCTCTGTGCCACCCCCATCCCCGAAGATAGGATTACAGGTGTGTGCCACCACTGCCCAGCTGCGCCATTTATTTTCTACACCTCCGAAAGATGCTGCACTGTCCCCGTTAACAGGGACAAGTGAAGGCTCCGATAAGGGAAGTGAGTCATGTATGGTGCCAGCTTCTGCTTCCAGGAGATACCTTACATCTTTCTTCAGGAAGACCTCTCAGTAGTCTCTGAAAACAGAGTTGATGTTTTCTCCTTAGTCATGATTTATGAACTGCTATAAAATATGACTCAATAAACTATTTTAATTTTTTCTCCTGACTTCAATTCCAAAACTTGGGATGCGCAGACAGGTGGGTCCCTGAGTTGGATGCCAGCGTCTACAGAGCAAGACAGCCAGGGCTACAGAGGGAAATGCTGTCTTGAAAAGCCAGAAAGAAAAACAAAGAAAAGAAAAGGGAGAGAGAGAGAAAAAAATTAAAGTACTGCCTTTAATCCCAGCACTCGAGAGGCAGAAACAGACGGATCTCTGAGTTTGAGGCCAGCCTGGTCTGACTGAGTTCCCAGACAGCCAATGCTATGCAAAGAAACCCTGTCTCAAAAAAAAAATCAAAAGAAAGAAAGAAAGGGAGGGAGGGAAGAAGGAAAGGAGGGGGGAAGGAAGGAAGGAAGGAAGGAAGGAAGGAAGGAAGGAAGGAAGGAAGGAAGGAAGAAAGGAAGGAAGAGAAAAGAAAATCTCCTGAAATGAGATATTTTTAAATTTCAAGCATAATTACACGAAATCTGAGGGCTAAGCAAAATGGGAGGTAAAAGTCACATGTACATCGTTTTCCAGCCTGAACTCAAACACATGCAACTTGTAATAAGTTTGGCATATGAAAATTCAAGTATGTCTTTGCCCTCCCTTCATCACTGAAAATGTCTGTCTGTCATCATGTCTCTCTAGAACACCACTCCTAAAAGCAACAAAAGTTCCTTTTGCAAAGAAAATTAATTTGTCAACCCCCCAAAATTATTTATACACATTTGACGAAAACTCATATACTTCAAAAAGTGACCTCTGATAATATGTAACTATAAATCCCATGGCTGAAAATAGAATAAATACAGCTATATTCATGGAGACTGTTCAGAATATCTGAAGAACGGGGTAAAGATGTTTTACACATATAATAAAATACTGAATGGGTAAATGAAGGGAAGACTCAGAAACTCTGCATGGAAACTAGTTTGAAGTTCTGGTCTGGGCTTTCACAACACGTTGTTAAGGTCACGTGTACACAGTATGGATGTAGGGCTCCATCTAGTCCATCACATGTACACAGTATGGATGTAGGGCTCTATCTAGCCCATGAATACCACAACCCCAGATCCAGACAGAAGGGGTTTGCTCCTTTACCCAGACTCGTTTCCGATGTCAAGCTCTCCTTTGATTATCGAGCACACTAAGCTTGGTTTAAAAACCATAAATGATATTGGAGCTAACAAGTCAGTTTCCAGGTCTCCCGGGATAGAATGGTGATGGTTTACTTTAAGTCCACGACAGCTAACATAGGTTAGGAGCAAGACCCTGGCTAAAAAGATGCCCTCCTGAAAGTTACGAACGGCAGCAGGCATAGCAGCCATAGAACCCTTATCCTGAATACTTAGTCCAAGGTCCTTAGCATCCTGAGCACATTACTCATTTCCTATAGTTCGTGCAGCTTCAGGAATAACCTTTTCCCTAAATTCCATGGCTGCAAGTTATCCCATCTCCCTTATCCAAAGGTCAGCACGGTCTATGTGCTCACCTCACGACATCGGGCTTCTGGAGTTACTCTCTGTGGATATTTATCCTTACCCTCTGGCCTCTGAAGACCTGAAGGAAAGCCCATAATTTAATTGTGAATCAGGCTGCTAAAGAATGTGTGGGAGCATCCAAATCTTTATGGCTAATGTATGCTCCTCACAATGAACCTCAGCACCTGCAGTGCCTCACCATCGAGACGCCCGCAAACGGAATTTTCAATTATTTAGGACTAGATCTTTGGGAGTTTTTATGTGTCTCCCTCCTAAAAGGCCCATAATCCCTCTCTAAAGAAGATAATGAAAAGCACTGTGTTGAAGTTGTATGTTCCTCCAAATTATTAAGACATATAACCATCCATGGAGTCTGATAGGCAGTAATCATGAGTGGCCTACAAATGCATCTTGAAGAAGTATCTTCATGATTGAAGATTAAAGCTATTCAACCAGAGAAAGACTCATAAAACAGAAAGAAAGAAAGAAAGAAAGAAAGAAAGAAAGAAAGAAGGGAGGGAGGGAGGGAGGGAGGGAGGGAGGGAGGGAGGGAGGGAGGAAAAAGCAAAGATTCGGCCATCATGATTGTAGGAAAAGTGAACTCTTGCGCTCAAGACAAGAGCTGCCCCAGCTCTGTTGGGGTGCATTGGAAGTTTCACCAGTTGCGGAGAACTCCCTGACCAGCAGGAAAGAACAGCCACCAGACAAGGATTCTTCCCAAATCATGCTTTATTGGAGCTTCTTGGTTGAAGGGAGAGCAGAAAGCGAGGAGCCCCGAGCTCTGAGCTATAGCTGCTTATATAGGGAGTCTGCCTAGCAACCTTTGATACTTTGATACTTTAACTGCTTTTCTGGAGACCCACGGCCAGAAAGAAAGCAGGGGAACATCCTTGTCAATTACAGACCACAAGGAAGTTCCCCTGCCGGTCAGAGGGAGTGTGGGCAGCTAGATCACAACTCACCCTGTTTTCTGGTGGAAGAACTACAACCTTAATATGGAGTTATTTATCAAGCGAGGCCGGGGCCAAATGCCATCTTGTAATGGCGGCCACTCAAATCGGCTCCCAGCATCCACTCTTCAATGTTTCAAATATAAGACAATGGTCAAAAGTCACCATTTCCGCAGACTCTGCAGTGGTGCTAGGTGAGCCCTAGTAATGCACCACCCCTGCGGGCATAGCAGCAGAGTCCAAACATCTCTTCCTTACAGCAAGGCACAGTGACAAACAATAGGAAGAAAGGTCAGAAGACACACAGGACAAAAGGAAACAGCAAAGCAATGCTGCTTGCCTCCTTGTTTCCTAAGTCAGGCCCAGGACAGCCCCATGGGGACCAAAAGTCATCTGGCACGTGTGTATGTCCATCCCTGACTGTTTATGGCTAATGACCTAGTGCTCAACCCTCGGGCTTGCTCAGAGATTTACGTTTCTGGACGGTTCTCCTGGCCTCTGCTAACTACCTGCGCGCTGTCCCATCACGAGGCCAGGACTGCCTGTCAGCTCACTTGCATATTCCTTGCAACTCAAGGGAAGGGAAAACCAGAGAAATTCCTGTTGCTCTGCTTGAGCCTGACCCATTTCCATTTTCTCAGGCATACACATTCTGTCTTCCATTGGCAGATATGTTTGTGCACTTCTCTTGAATGCTGAGGATTTTTGAGTTTTCTTCTATTCCATTTCTTTATCCCCTCTGGTGGGCAGAAACACAGACTGCTGTGGACATAAAGCCTAAAACCCTTAAAGAATGGTAGGTCAAAGAAACACCCTCAAACTAACCATGCCTCTAAATATTAGTATCTCTTCAGGGAAAGCAAGGTCCATAATAAAAATTTCTTCATGCACAGGGCACTCGGCAGTTTCGGACTACAGAAATGACTTGTTGATAGGATGATTAAATAACATTTTTCTCCTTACTCAAATTCAGTGTTCTCATCCCCGTTAGAGATGGAGACTCCAGAGTACAGAAAGATCCATTGACTTGTCTGAAGTCATACCTAGAAGTGACTGGCAGATAACTCATGCTAGGTCATCTGAAGCCAAGCCACGCTTACAGTGGCTGTATTGGTTACAAAACACATCGCCAAAATGGGACAAGTGCTGATTCTGTTTGGGGAATTTTGTTCATAAGAATCCAAAGATGAGTAAGACTGTGTTCTTCAGTTAAAATGGGGCTCACCAAATACTGATTTTGGTATTTTCAGGGGAGTGTTTGCTTGTTTGATTAATTCATTTATTTTTATTTTATGGAAAAAGGACTCATTATACAGACCAGACTGACTTTGAACTCATAATCCTCCTTTTTCAATCTTTTTCTATTACTTGTTTTCCTATATGGTCAGTTCCACATTGTGGGTAAAGAACAAAGAAAAGTACTAAGTAGTTATGGATATGTATTTATTATGTGCTCAAAAATGTCCATAGGGCAGAAAGATCACAAAACCATCTCCTTGGGTACATGCATCAATTATCAATTGCCCAAGGGGTCTGAAGTTAATACCAACTTAGTAGGGCAAAAGGATACAGTGTGTGTGTGTGCCGGGCACACCTGTAAGTGCGCGTTCACTAGTAGGCAGAATGCAGTCAGAAAGTATTCTGTGAAGGCAATGGTATGGTAGGAACTTTCTCAGAAATGGTTTCCTCAGATTACTGAATGACTATCTCCCAGGAAGGGCAGATTTTTAAAGACGATAGCAAAAGCAGGCACCCACCTTCGTATGGTCTCAGTTACCCTTCCGAGAGCTACAAGAAGTTTTGCTGGGGTCTTTCATCACTGTTAGCTCACAGAAGCACACTGGCATCAGGCTGAGAGAAAATCATGCAAATGTCTCTAAAAGAGACACTCCCTACAGCAGACACCATGTAAAGATAAATTGGCGGCATCCATCCACCTACTCCTCCCTTATGTGGGTGCTGGGTTCTCCAGAAGAATAGCCAGTGCTCTCAACCACTGAGCCTTTTCTCCAGCCCCCTCAAGTCTCGTCTTAAACACCCAAGATGCAGGGATATTTCGAGTTAGAAAAGGTCAACTGATAGAGATGTTAGTGTACATAATGTCCATCCAACTCAGACCTGTGACAGATTCAAAAGATTCCAAATGCCAGTGGAGAGCCCACTATTCTCCCTCCAATTCCAGGGGAGCCGACACCCTCAAACAGACACACATGCAGGCAAAACAGCAATGCACTAAGAAAGGAAAGGAGGGAGGGAGGGAGGGAGGGAGGGAGGGAAGGGAAGGGAAGGGAAGGGAAGGGAAGGGAAGGGAAGGGAAGGGAAGGGAAGGGAAGGGAAGGAAGAAAGAAAGAAAAAGATGAGACCTGGGAGAATAATGAACTTCCCTCAGAAAGAACTTTATAAGAGAAATGTGCTCCAGACAGAAAGAAGGCAGAAGCTCTACACCGTGAAAAGAGAAGCAGCCCATGAAGGAACAAGGGCTGTGGAGAGCATGCAAAGGGGTTGGGAAAAGGAGTTTGGCACCTCCCATGTCCAGCACTCTCTAAATGCTTTCTCATATAAATTCTGAAGAGTTTTCAAGTTTTCTACTTTACCAAAAGTAAAATTTGGAGCAAGACATGATTTTTTTTGAACACCTCCCATGTACTAGGCACTAAGAACTAGGTACCAAGTTCTTGAAACCCATCTCAATAAATTCTCACACCAGACTTAAAACACGTATGACTACTCTCACTTTACATGCATGTAACTGAGACACGGAGTAATTAAATCACCTGCCCAAGGCCATAGAGAAAGAATTAGTTTCAAGTCAGAACCTTCTCCCCACTCCCTCCAGCCCCCATTTCAATGTTGTACGGTGATATCTGCTCACCCTCTGTGGAGGCTGCTTTCTGTCGCTGTGACAAAAGGCCTGAGAAAATCAATTTAAAAAATACAAAGTTTGACTCATAGTCTCAGAAGTCACAGTGCTGTGTTGTTGTTTCCAAGCCTGTGATGAGAAAGAACATCCCCCAAGGGAGGGCAGAGCATGGCATACAAATGATGCTCACCTCACAATGATCAGGAAGCAGGGAGACAGGAAGGAGTAAAGGCCCTGGAAGAGCATGTCTCCAAGGGCCTAACTTCCTCCAGTTAGGCCTCACCTACTAAGTGTTCTACGTCTCAAGCTACACAAGCTAGCATCCAAGCCTTCAATACATGGCCTGGGCCCAGCCTATAACAGCCTTCATGTTATGTTTTGGTTTCCCACATCATCCAATGTCTTCTGCTTGTAGAGTGTGAAACTTAGTTGCTTTCCAGACTATTCCATACCCATCTCCCAGATAAGGCTCTAAAGTACTACAGAGTAACTATGTTTTAAAAAAAAAAAAAAAGTCCTCAAAACCCAAAAAAGAATCCAGGTGAAACTGTAACTGTGCACATTCCCCAAACTTACCTTTGTAACTGAGAATAATTCTCATTCTCAATACTCACTAGCAGGGTTGAAGACTTGGCTCAGTGGTAGAGCATCTGCCTAGCAAGCCCAAGGCCATGGGTTTGGTCCCCACCCAATGCCGGAAAAAAAAAAGAAAAAGAAAACCTCAATATTCACTAGCAATGAGCCACCCAGCTGTGGAGGCCCAACAATGTGGGCAGGAAAACAGACAAGCAAAGAAAAAGAAGAATGTAGCCAAGCCCCAAGGAAAACATGTTAACATCCGGAACCAATTCACCCGCACAGGCTAAGGAGCATTACACCCAGATCTCCATAACACCCCACATCACTCCAGCCCTATACACACATACACACACACACACACACACACACACACACACACACACACACACACACACACACCACCCAGTCAGAATATCACAGAACCTTACATCTCTGTGACGTCACACTCTAATGTGTAACGGACAGATGCACCAGATGGCATCTAAGGCTCCCTGGATTTCAGCCAGTTCTGCAGCTAGTGCTCCAAATGCTGGAGGAGAGGTGAAAAGACAAAAGGGCCACAGCCAGGCTAGCGGCACATCTTGAAGGATCTCTGTTTCTGGATGAGATCTGGAAAAGCAGCAAGACTGTAGCATTCACCTCTTCATTTGCACCTCGAGAATCTGCATTCCTTGGGAAAGGAAGTAGACCCAGAGAGTCATATGCTTCTGTTGCTGAAAGAGCAGATGGAACCCCCTCAGTTAGCTGCCTATGTGGAGTAGGGCTGGCAGTGGGGGAGAATGAGACTGTAAAACGGAGATGGACTTGACATCGGGCCCATTTCAGCTTGTAAAAGCCACTTTTCTCTCCCCAGAAGCAGCAGACAGGAATATAACAGACTGTACAATTAAACAGCACCAAAAATGCATTAATGGTAAAAATCTATACATGGAAATCGGGGAGGTAAGTGGGTGTAGATTTTCCCCAAATCCCTGTTGGAGACATCTGACTCTGAGAGAGGAAGGCTCTATAGAGTGGGAGGGAAAGTGATGGAGAGACAGTGAACAGGTGGACGAGAGAGAGAGAGAGAGAGAGAGAGAGAAGAAAAAGAAAAGAAAGAAACTTTCTGATAAGTCCTTTCTTGCTGGCGTCTCATCCAGTTACAGCAGGGCAGGAGAAAATGGAGTGTGAATATAAGTGTTTATCAGGATGACAGATTCCTGCAAGTAGCAGACCCTGTAGCAAACAAGGCTGCTCCAAATAGAGCTGTTACAAACAAATGAATCAGAGCAGCCACTGAGAGGTTAAAGCCCCGACTGGAAGAGTGGGTGTACTTGCAGTGGGCCCTCAAGGCAGTTTCCTAATCCTCAGGCATTAAAAAGAAGCCACTGTGGAAATCAGAATCTCTTCCTTTGTAAATTCAATCCATGGCAAAGGGATTTCAGCTGTGATTGCTAAGTTTGAGAAAATCAACAGTACTTAGGATCGCAGGAATTGCCTGTCGCTGCAACTGATACCTTCCTAAGCTGTTCCATTTTGAATCAATTACCAATAAGACTCCATCCACCCCATTGTGAGTGGAGACAGGGAATGGGTAAAACAGAGCCCTTAGTTGTCCCTGAATTTCACTGTAGAGGAGGGGATTTAGGATGAGGAGGCTTTAGGTCGAATTCAGTATGGAGCCATTATCCTTCAGACTTGAGATTTCTGTTCCTTACAGTCAAAAAAAAAAGAAAAGGAAAGGAAAGGAAAGGAAAGGAAGGAAGGAAGGAAGGAAGGAAGGAAGGAAGGAAGGAAGGAAGGAAGGACACAGTGTGAAGGCTGACCATGTCTCATTCCAGAGATCATGACTTAGAAACCCCACTGACCCTTCTGCCACTGCCCTCTAGAGTGGGTACCATTATAGCCACCTGAAGACAGAAGGGACTAACAACAACAAAAGCACAGAGACCTAAAATGTAAATAAGTTCTTACTACAATTAATGATCTGTTTGGGGTATAGCAGGGAGCAAGGTCAGAATGCTTTCCCCAAGCAGTCAAGAGTCATTTCCAGAGAGTAGTGGGCAAGGATGCTGGCAGTCGACACAGCAAGGTTCAGAATCTAGCCAGATAGGTTAGGGTAAACTGGAGTTGTATGGTTGTAGCTGTGATATTTAATCTTTTGAGCCTTAATTCCTGGTCTGCACAATGGAGAAACAATTATCTTTCTCTGAGGTGTAAGCGTAGCAAGTGAGTGATTAAGGCCTCAATAGGTTCTTGAGTGTTTAGAAGCACTTGCTGCTCTTGCAGAGGACCTGGGATACATTCGCAGCATACACATGAGCCACACACGACCCCTTGTAACTCCGGCTCCGGGAAATCTGATACTCTCTTCTGGTCTCTGAGGGCACCTGCATGTATGCATGCATGCAAACACACACACACACACACTTATAAAAAAATATTTAGAGAGAATGAACAAACCGTCTGACATGAAAAGACTTTCAAAGACCTGACTTGTCTGCAGTGCCAGGGCCTGAGAGCTTGTCGTGAAAGGTCCTAGGCTGCCTGAAAAGACTCAGAAAGGCTTCACTCCTCTGTCCCTCTTCGTTAGAGAAGCTGCCTTCTCCCTTCACTGCCAGGGAACAAGATAGGAAGAAGGTTTAGGGTGCCGCAACATTAAAAACAAAAAGAGCAAATTGTGAGCTTCTAACATCTGGAAGCAAGAAAAACAGGCAGGAGGGGCAGTCAGATGTTGGTCCAGTCTGGGGTCCCCACTGCTTCTCTTTTAAAAGATCCCCAAGCTCTTTCCCTCCTCATACTTGCAGGTTTTCCTTTAAGCTAAGCTCGTGGTACTGGAGACATGGTTCAGCATTTAAAAGTGCTGGCTGCCCTCCCAGAGGTCTAGGGTTTGAAACCCAGTGCCCACAAAGTAGCTCAGAACTGCCTGTAAATCTGGTTCCAGGTGATCCAATGGGCTCTTCTGGCCTCCATGAACTATGCACACATGTGGTGCACAGACATACATGCAGGCAAAACACCCATACACATAAAATAAAAGTAAATGAATCTCTAAGTGATCCCTTCAACTTATCCCTTAACCCCTTCCTCACCACCTCTTCCTCCTCCACCTCTCCTCTCTTCCCTCCCCCCCCCCGCCCCTCACACACCTGTCCTACCTCTAATTTCTTAACCAAATAGCACAGTAATCCTAAACTACTGTGCCCTCAACTAATTATTGCAGCCCTGGGGTTCCGTCAGAGTCTGTTTTTCCAAAGAAATAGTCAGTCTTCCGATTTTCTGTCAAGCCAGGGTTAACCATCTAAAAACTCTGGGCTGCAGATAGACATGAGCCAGAGAGCTCTAGTGTTCGTCTGTCTCTCTGCCTCCAGACATACTGCTCTGCCCCCTGAACTGAGGTCTTAGAGGAGCCGGTAAGTTTGAGTGGTGCAGTCCAGTCGTATCTCCCACCTACCCAGCATTCCCTCCTGCTGCAGGGCAGCATGGATCTCCATGAGCATCTCCACTTTCTCCCTTTGAACCCATCGGCTTCTGGATTTTTGTCTCAGTGGACTACTGAGTAGCTCAGTTCTACTTACCTAATTTACCATATATACTCGGACCCTGTGCTGCTTCCAATCATAGGCTATAAATGGGTGAGGAACCCGCTCTTCCAAAAACAATTTAAGGAAATGCACCCTGTCTGCTTATAGATTACAATGTTCAGCCATTGCCAACTCATGTGGACAGAATGGCAGACGTTGAGATACATCTTTTCTTCCTGTATGTGTACCGTCTCAGCTGATCCTAGTAACAACCATTGGATAGCCACATTTATTGCTGCTGTTCCACGGATGCACACACTTGTGTTAAAGGACATTAAGGGGCCCATACAATTAAGAAGTGTTAGAACCAGAGCTCTAATGCTTGCAATGTGTCCCCAAGCATCTGAGCTTAGAACCAGGATCCTGCGTAACTGATGCAGTCACTACACCAGAAATAATAACACAGGACTGGAGAGATGGCTCAGCAGTTAAGAGCACTGGCTGCTCTTCCAGAGGACCCAGGTTCAATCCCTAGCAACCACTTGGTGACTCACAACCTTGAATAATGAGCTCTGATGCCCTCTCTGGCGTGCAGGTGTACAAGCAGACAGAGCTTCCACCCCCCCCCCACAGGGTTTCTCTGTGGTTTTGGAGCCTGTCCTGGAACTAGCTCTTGTAAACCAGGCTGGTCTCAAACTCACAGATATCCGCCTGCCTCTGCCTCCCGAGTGCTTGGATTAAAGGCGTGCACCATCACCGCCCTACAGAGCTCTTGTATACATAAATAAATCAGTCTCTTTTTAAAAAAGAAATAACACAGTAAAAGTAACTCTGTTTTCATATATGTACTTGCTGCATATAAATAATTAGAAAGTGTGTCTGTGTGTGTATATATGTATGTGTATATATGTAGGTATGTATATATGTGTGTATATATGTATATATACATAAAACTTTAAATATCAGCACAATGGCTGACACGTTACACATCTAATGAATGCTGCCATTTATTATCATTGTATTGGGCTATGATTATCATTGTAATTTTATCATTTCCTAAATGCTAAGCTCTCAAAAAAAAAAAACAAAAGCAATGAAAACAAGGCCCTTCTCCTTTAGCAATTTCTAGAACAGTAATGGGTCAAGGGGAAGTAATAAAATTTGCATATCCCAGGATTATAGGAGTCCAAACAGGATCTGTGCAAAATGAGGTCCTAGACGAGGGTGGGAAGCCAGCCCTGGGGTGCAGACATCTGCAAGGAATAGGGATCTCCCCAGGCTGCTAGGTGTGTGCTGGGCCCGGTTTCTGCCGCTGACCCTGCCCTCAAGTTCAGCGGCTATGAATAGAGGTCTTGAATGCTAAGCTGTCTTCTGATCTATCTTGTTGACAAGCCTTTTGCCTGTTACTAAGTCATCCTTTTAGCATTCTCACATCCCTGCCAGATCAAGATCTCAGCTTAGCAGGCGAGACATGGAAAATAGTTACTAGTGCTCTCCGGCAGGCTCAAGCAGTGTCAGAAGGCAAGCAATTTCCCCCATTTCCATTCACCAGTGATGCATTGCTTTTCTCCTTCTTTATTTTTCAGATACTTAGTTTTTATGATTGTTTCTGGGAAGCGAATGATACATCGTCAAAGCACAAATCACTCGTGTTTCCTTTCCATTCACCAGTGCCCTAGAGCCCTTGTTGGCCTTTTTCATTTAGGCATCAAACACACAGGACTGGAAATCTCCGATCTCTGATTTCTGAACATGTGATATTAATATAATTTCAAGAGCTGCATGAAAGCACCTAATTTTAGCTCTAAATGTTTTTGACCTTAGCTGCAACGTTCCACAAGTGCAGTAAAATTTCTCTCATTCCAGTGGTGTAAAGGGCAGGTCAAGTATTGGCCAAGGTGCATTAGGAGAAAGTGTTAATATTCAAAACAAAAGCTAACCGGGGGCTGTGGAATCTTGAAGCTAAATGGGCTTCATGTTTCATTTGAAACTGGCTCTCTCATCTCACAAGCCAGAAACCGAGGCCTCACTAGCCGCTATGAAACAGTTTTAAAACTTTCTTTCAACATTAATGTGTCTGCTTTTATACCGTATTTCACCATTAATACCAAAGCCAGCACTAGAATTTAAGCCTCCTGCTTTAAGTGGGTCCCACCTTCTTCCTACTGAAACACGGGGACATAGAATGGAATATGGAGACTGTGTGTAAGGCTTTTGCAGAGTCACAAACAACATCCTTACTTGTGTTTCTGAACCCTCTGGTCCTTTTGTCTTCGATCCATATTGCTCCACCATCTTCCCTATACCTCTAAATTTCAAACTAAACCTTTTTCCCCCTCTAAATGCTTTATAAACACAACCCTTCGGGCTGTACCATTAACAACATCAACAAAAACAAATCAAAAAAGATTCTGAGTTGAAAAATGTTGAATTCGGGGAAAGTATCTATCATTTTGAACTGGTAACTATGTACACAGTTACCAGTTCAAAATGCTCTGCCCCTTCCCACCGAGAAGACCAGTTGTGTTTTTAGGACACAGTAAAGCTACAAAACTCTAGGCTTAGGTCCAGGCCACGCGGGTCAACTTTGTAAAGTTGAGGAGGTTCTCTTTTATGGAAGTCACTACTTCTGTGTGCACCATCTTCCCAAGAACAACTGAAGGACAGTCATTTTCAGGCCCCTCTGTCCGCAGGGGGCGACGCAGGGTCCTGAAAGGACTCTACCGTAAGCAGGCAACATAACCAACAATATGCTTTTCTTCCTTTTTAACAGACTGGCTACAATATTTACTGACCCTAGAATCACCCATTTGGAAATGGTTAAGGTTTAAAAGTTCTTCAGGCCGAGGGACTCGTGGTTTCTAATTGCTAATGTTTGAAGTCAGTTTGATTCCTCGGAAATTTGTTCAGCCTGATGAAAGCAAAACTCAAACTTCCCTCAGGGCGTGAGGTGTAAGATCTTTGGGTTCCGTTGTTTTTCTTTCGTTGTTTGGGGGGAGTCTGATTGTTTTTGAGGGATGGCTTCTCCCAAGCCTTCCCGGGTTACCCGAGAGCCCTCTCACTTCTCCAGTACGTAATTAGAGAGACAACGCGCAAGACCCATCTCTGGAGACCGGACTCAGGACTCCACAGTTTCAAAGACTCAGAGCTGCTTCCCCTTACCCTACCCTCCATCCCCCACACCCGGTGCCTGCGGCCCCGGCCCGTCAGGCCAGGATGGGAGCTCAGTCGGCCCAGAGCTGTGCAGGGGTCTCCCGCGCGATCTCCAACTCTCTGCACCGCCTGGCCGATCGCGACCAGGCCGGTGTGACCTGACCGACGCGGCCACTGCACGCTTGTGAAGGTCACCCGAACTATGGATTCACCGGGAAGTATCCAATCCAGTCCTTCCCTGGTGAAATGTCAGCTGAAATTCCTTGAGAGGCTCGAAAGACTGCCGTTTTCCCAGTGACAGGGAGGCTGGGGCGTCGACGCGAGGCGCGAGAAAGCAGAGAGCAAGATTAACTGTCCCCATTCATAGGTGAGGTCTTTTCCTTATGCTGGGGGCGGAGGACAGGGAACAGCAGAGAAAGCCGCAGGCTATGCAATTCAGGAAACGTGTCTAGTTACTAAACAGACCGCTCCCGGGCTCCCACTAACATAAGGACCACTGAGGACGCGTTTATTTTCAGGTTTTTGTTTCTTGTTTTGTTTTGTTTTGTTTTGTTTTGTTTTGGAGACAGTGTCTCACTATGCAGCTCTGGCTGGCCAGAACTCTTAAAGATCATGCTGACCTTGAGCTCATATAGGTTCGACTGCGCCTCAGCTTCCTGATTACTGGGATGGAAAAGGAATATCCCCATGCTGATAGACCCAAAAGTTTGTGGTGTCTTACAGTTTCATCCTATAAAGTATGTGGCAGTTTTCATCACCCATCTTATCTAAAGCTTCACAACTATGTGGGGCTAAAGAGAGAGAAGGGAAGAAAGAGGACAGGGAAAGAAAGAAAGAAAGAAAGAAAGAAAGAAAGAAAGAAAGAAAGGAAGAGAAAGAAAAAATAGAAGACAATTAGGGGATATATTTCTACATGTGTTTCATTTGTTCCTAAATTAATTTTCCCAATTTGCAATGCTTATCTCAACTCTACAAAATATAATTATTATCTAGACTTCTCCTATTCCACTTACTTCCTCCTTGGCTAGGGGGAAGATATTACTGTTTAGAATTGAAAGTAACATTCTGGCCACACAAACTAAAACCAGCATTAGCCACAAAATTAAACGACTGAGGGAGAAAACTTGCTGCCAGCGCCTGATATTTAATCAACTTTATATAATTTCATTTTTCTGATATTTCTCCTAGAATTTGTTCAAAATCGCTAGGTGGGTCTAAGAAATAAATGAAAATAGTCCATATCTAGAAGTTTCAAATCTCAAATTTTCTAGACTTTAAAGTATAGATAAAATTGATAAAAAAAAAACTTTTCTTTCTCAAGTAATGTATTCCTAATCTGTTAAACTGGATATACCCTACACACTCACTCTCACACCCACACATGCCTGTACACGCGCGCACATACACACGGAGGGGGTCAGAGAAAGGGGGAGCTTCTTTCCCTGATTTATTAACTGTATCCCACCATTCACGTATGTTTCTGAGGTTGGCTGTGGTCATAGAGTGCACAGGGTGCCATGGTTTTCGCATGTATAAACTTGTACTATTTTTTTTTACACCTTTACAAAGGCCAAAGCTGGATAGCAGTGTGTTTGTTCATTTGTTTTAATACAGCATCCATGTAGAGATTGCCTGTTTTCACTTCTGGTATCAAAAGCTCCTTAGCAGTTTGTACTCAACAAAACACCCAGCCTCTAAGCAAGGCCATTAGTGGTGCTGAATAAGCTTGATTAGTCCTCTCCAGGTGCTTAAGTCCCCCACTTCTTCCATTTCACAGCAGGTCCTCCCCTCCAAGTCTCATTTTCCACCCGGATGCTTGGAGCAAGGGCCTCACTTAAATTAACTAATGATTATCTTTCCCCAAAGAAGTGTAAACAGACCTGATTTATAAATTTGCTAATTGCTGTTCCCTGTGCAGACCCGGGGAGTATCTCAATCATGTGCATATAAAATTCCAGGCTTCCTAGAAACCAGAAAAGACAGAGTCAGAATAAACCCTGTGCATGAGAGGGCCGAAGAGATTTCACAGTCCATAACTGCCTGTTTTGCCCTTCTTTTGCAAAAGTCAAAAGTTAAGCCTTAGGTGGGAGGGTGAGTTCGGGAATATGTAGTTGGCTTTTGAAAGCAAGAAAGAACCAGCTCCTTTCAGGACCCTCGTCAGAAGGATCTCTGCATTTCCAATACCGGGGTTCGTGATTAAAATCGCCAGAATTTGTCTCTCATATTGATATTGTTATCTCCTGCTAACAGACTGTCTGTGATGGATCTGGAATAGTCGGCGTTTTAGCGACAGCAATGAATGCCATCGGGTAGGTTTGAGCAAACAGCAATGAGGTCTTCTGCACCGGGCTGCATCTGTTTTGTCCTTCTCTCTGCTTCTGTCTAGTTCGACAGGTGTGGTTAAAGATGAAGGGTTTCTGTTAGGTTTGTGGTCCTATGCAAAGAAACTGTACGGAGAAAAGGGAAGTACACCTCTCCAATATTCTGAGTTTTCTTGGGTTGACTCTCAGATTAAGCGTTTTAGATCACTGTTCACTCGCTCCACACAGACCGTATGTATTAAAGATAGTTTACACTAACAATTTTCTTTCATAATTAAAATTTTACAGCTCTGGGGCTTATTGATACGAGGATACACGGGGTATAAGAAAAACGTCATGGGGTGTATATCGGTTTAATCTCTGCCTGAATTCCAATCCAAGAAATTTCTTTCCTCCTCCCTACATTAACGTCACCCTATGAACTTTATGGGAATTTCATCTACAAAATCAGTAAACCCAAAATGGCTAGCTGTAAACTCCAAAGCATTGCTCAATGAGAAATGTAAGAAACCGGGCGATGGAGAAGCCCTCGGGAGGTGGTGGGGGGGGGATAGAATTCAGAGTTTCAAAGCCCCTAGGTTGTGCGCGGATTTGCATAGGAAGCCTTTGTCATTAGGTTTGCTCTGGACCCGGGACGGGGAGGGCGGGGGTGGGGGGTAGAGGGGAGTCTGAGGTGCCCTGCGGACCGTGGGCTAGAGGTGTTTGAATGAGCCCTCCGAACTCCGTGGCGACATAGTGAAAGTACTGTGCAGTCCTGAGCCTAGTTAGTGGACTACTGACTCGGTGGGGCTAACTGCTAAGGAATCAGCCGCAGCAAGGTTCACAGGAAACTCTGGTCATCTAAATTTCCCCATTCCCTGGCCTCTGGCGGCAGTCTAGCTGTTTACTGTTGTTGTTTCTTTGGGACCGACTGAGTTAGGATTACTTTCCTCCTACCCGCCACCCCCATGGTTTCTCCCACCGCTGGGATTTTACGTAGAGTCTGCAAAACCAATTCCCATTGCATAGGAGCAAATGATGAGACAAGCTCTCCTAGCCCCGTGCATCCACAGTGTCTGACCCGCGTTCGGAAACGCACTCTTGGCCTTCATTCTCCAGTGAACAATCTCCAATCAATGACAAATTCGCTTCTTACCTCCTCCTTTGCTTCTTCACAAAAGGTCACTTACCAAAGGGGGTAGCCTCTGAGGAAGACCGTATGGACGGCAAATTTCCAAGGCCCACTTAGTTCCTTGTCTGGTGCCTACCGCACCCTGGATGCCCGCTTGTGTGTCAGGGGCAGCGCACTCAGTGCAGCACGGAGAAGTTACAGTCCTGTGGGCAGACCCTCAACAGCTGCGTAGGGTTCTTCACATCTTACCCCGGGCATCTAAACCCATCTTGGGTCTTGGCTGATTCTAGACATTAATATTCTTTGCGCTGACATCCAACTCATCCCTCTGTATCCGTTTGTTAAACGTCAGTGCAAAGTCACTTCCTCCCTTTCACCCCATGTCCCTATTGGGAATGGGGTGGATAACGTCAGGATTGAAATCCCCGTTTTGCTCTGAGCAAACAAACAATACACTGGTAGATTAATGAATGTGACCAGTTAGTCTCAGTGCTAACTCGGAGGAAACTAGGAAGGAAATGCTTGCTCTAGGGCAGCGGAGGTTCCTGCTCGGGCTTTTCCCTTGTCTAGTTTTACCAGGGTTTGCGCGCGTGGGTGCGAACGAAAATGTTAAGAAATTCTGCTTATGCACGAGTGTGCGGAGTGTCTATTGCCTGTACCTGCCTGTACCTGCCCAGCCGCAAGGGATGCCACCTCCCTAGGCCCGTAGAACCCGGGCTGGCCGCAAGGCCTTCGGCCTGCAGGCTGAAAAACGGGGAAATTCCTTCCCAGAAGGTTTGAATTATTTCGCTCCGCAGGAGACCGGGCCTTGGCCGCTCTCTGCTGAAGATTCGGGCGGGAAATGTCTAAGCCAGACGTAGGGGGGTGGGGAAGAACCAGTTGAGCGTCGGAGGGGTCCGAGCACCGAGGGCGCCGCCGAGTGCCCGAAATACATTTTCAAGGCCGCAGCCACAGCAGCTGTTCAGCCGATCCTGGGTGAAAGTTTCCTCTGTTGAACTTAGCCAGAGGCCAGGGCCTTGAGATTCCCTCTTGCCGGTGGCCTCTACACCCTAAGTCCCAGCGTCTTCTCCAAATTCAGGGAGTGCGGGAGCGAGTGCCAACCGGAGACTAAGGCAGGAGTCTGAGCAGAAGCCCCTCAGGCCTAGAGATTTGGGAGACTATGGGGCGTTGGTTGGAAGTTTTTGAAATAAATATTGCGTCCTCTGACCAGTGAGTTGCCTGCAGAGGGAAGGCCTCGACTGGCTGGTCACCCGCTGCTACATGTTTGCGCCTCAGGCTTGGGGTGCTCAGGCGCTAACTAAAGCCAACTTTGTCCAGACCCGGAAAGAAACTCTGGTTGTGAAAAAGCAAACGGCCGGCGACTCTCGGAATTAAAGTTTGCTTTACAGTTTAACTTTACCAGTTCAAGTTGTTTGAGGGTCCTGATGGTTTCAGGTCGGGTAGGGCTGATCGAAAATAGTTGAATCGGTTCAAAGAGAAGATGGTGAGAACAACGAAGCTGGCTTCTTTGGCCCGATGAGTATTTGATCAGGCTCCAGGCCCGAGGCAATTTTGGTTTTATTTTGTATTTATTTTCTCCCTTTGCCTAGGACTAGCAACCAACACAGCAACCTCTCCCGCCCAAATTGAGAAAAGACAAATTATGGAACCCAGTAGGAGAAAGACACTGCTTTGAACAGGGTGGGTCAGTCGCCTAAGCAATTCTATACATGTCTCTATACATGTCTCTAATCGTGGCCTTTTGAGGGGTCAGGGTACTATACTAGAAGAGAAAACAAAACGACAAGGTCCCCAATTTCTGCTCACAATGTCTACAATTAGGTCCAGAATGGGCTGCTATGACACCAGGGCTCAACGTGTCTCCACATCAAGGGGACCTTTTTCCTGAAGGGTGATTTCTCACTCCAAGTGTAGAGAAGAAGACAGCCTTTTAGCCATTGCCAGAGCTTCAACCTGGGGTCCCTGTATTCCCAAGGCCATGCTGGCTTACGGAGTGCTCTCAATTTTGGATTCCCGCTCCTGAAACCTTTCTCATAGAAACAGTTCCCTGTTTTCGAACTCCCATGTACCCTTTGCCTTTTCCAAACAAGTGATAAAATAACGGGACAGACAAACTGAACTGTGTTTTGTAAGGTTCGCTCTATACTGCATCTTTGTCAGGCAGGGACTATGGACTACTAAACAAACTTTTAGAGACTGGCTCCCCACGCTTATGCCTGTGTCTGGTATAGTCTCTTTTACAGATCCCCTCTCCTTGCTCGCCTCACTTCCTGCTAAGAAGGGTGGCAGAAGGGGAAAGTTGTGAAACTATGCCTATGCTTTTGACCCCACATGTTGGCCCTTTTGAACAAAAGACCCTGGACACACTTCCAGCAACCTAGATTCTCCCCCAGGGAAAAGCTCCTTTGACAAGATATCAGTCTTGCTAAGTAGAATAATTTCTCCCTTCTCCACTGTTGGGGAAATAAAATAAAAGTGACTCCCAAATCGAAAGTTGTCAGAAGGCCTGCAACATATTCCATTAACTGTACCGATGCCTTAGCGAAATTCTCAGAACAGATCATTTCGGAGAGGAAACGGGCTCTTGCGAAAGAAGGGACGCACATTACCATGCGTTCCATCCTATATTGCCCACGCAGAGGTCCGAGTGGACCTGTCCTCTCTCCCAAAGAGAGAAAGTCGTGAATGGACAAAATAAATCTCCTTTTAATTTTCTTTTCATCGACTAATAAAAATAATTCCCCAGCACTAACGCGAAATTCCGTAACAGGCTGCAAGAACACGGAGAATCTCTAAAGCTCTGTCTCCGCGGGTCTCTGGCTAATCGCGTTATTATTAGCCTCGGGAGCGTGGAAACTGAACTGTCAGAGCCGAAAGAGAAAATGTAAGCGACAGCTGTCCCTCTTCTGGCTTTGGCCAGCTTTTAGGCCAGGATCTCCAAGCTCTCCAGCTTACTGGCTTCTCCCATCCCTGTGTGGGTGGTTGCCCTACTCCACCTCCCCTCCCCCAAGCCGTAGGAGCTGGGTCTGCTACTTCTGGAGTTTAGCTGGTACACAGGGACACCTCCTGCACGGTTTTAGAAGTCTGGACTGAAAATACTATTTGCTCTCAAGCCGCTAAACCAAGTTGTGACTGTTGTGTTCGTGTGCTGTGCATACAGGATTCTGACAACAGCTGTTCCCCTAGGCCGGTTTGCACTGTTGAAATCTTGGCACTTAATAGAAAATGTGAGGCTGTTTTCCCCTTGCTGGGGTTTGTTAAAATACACACATTGACATCCGCCTTGAGTTTTAACTGTTCCGTGTATATTGTATGTGTATGATACAGATAGATCCAAGACAAATTAGTTAAAACATTCACCCACCCAAATACAGAAATGAGGGCCCTGAATAAAGACCGAAGTTTCAGGATATATCGTCTAATTATGTCTCCAGTGAGACAGAAATACAGTTATTCTTCGCCATCTAAATCTTAGGTGGGAGAGAAACTAAATGAGAAAAACGGAGCATTTCCCACGACCCCGGTAAGGGTTTCACAGGCCAGCGCCAGGGAGCTCTCAGAAGCAAGTCTCAAATCAACTGGGCTCTTTCTCCAGTGTCTTTGACTGCGCTCTTCCGAACCCAGGGACCCTTAGTCCTTCAGAGTGGGCGCCTCAAAATGCTGCTTGTTCTCTACTACAAGAGAAGGGAACGAATGCAAGAAGGCCTGCTTGAAATTGGCTATTAGAATGCAAGGCTCGGGCCAGCCCCCCAAATTGGTTCCGGCGAATTTAGGGAGGCTCAAGTTATTTATGCCAAGAAAAAGAAACCCACGTCGGAGCGAGGCAGGGAGTCAGCGGGCCGGGCCTCTCTCCACACGCAGGCATATCATTTGGTATTCCTTCTCCACCCGCCTCCCCTAGTCCGATCTCACACACTCACCCGGGTGGGGCTCCAGGCCGTGGGTCGCCGGGTCGTCTGTGTCTCCGAGTGGGCCTGCGGGACTCAGCGCCTCCATGGACAGGTCCAGCCCTTTCTCCTCCCAGTCTCGCAGCTTCCGCTTTTTATTTGAGCCGATCAAGGCTTCAACGGAGAAGGCATGTGCTCTGGAGCTCAGGGCGACTGCAGATCTTCTCCTTTCACTCATTTTAGCCGCCCGCACCCGGGTCCCCTCTCGCCCGCGCTCTACTGAGCTGGCAGCCCAGCGGCCGCACGCTCGGAGCGCCTGCCGGGCCCGGCCCTGAAGAGGCGGCGGCTCCGCGGCCGGAGCTGGGGCGGCGGCTCCGCGGGTGATCTGCGCCCTCCCTCCGTGTCCTCCCCCGCCCTCGACCGCCGGATCAGACCGGTGCCCCCAGCTACCCCAGATTCTAGGAACGAGCGCCAGGAACGCCGCCCGCTCGCTGCATGAGCGCTGAGTCCAGTTTCCCACCCACCAGGGCAGGCGCTCACAAGCCTTGCAGACTGGACTTCATCTTTCTTTCTTTTTTCTTTTTCTTTCTTTCTGTCTTTTTTTTAAATTCTCTCCTCCCTTTTTCTTTTTCTCCTCCCTCTCCCCCCTTCCCCTCTCGGTCTTCCCGTCCTTCCCCTGTTCCAAACTTCTGGGAAATTTTTCCCCCCTGAATTCCACTCTTCCTGAGGAACAGGGGGTAGGTAGTGAGCTCCTGTCCGAGGGGTGAGGGAGAAGGGAGGGGGAGGAAGAAAAAGACAGAGGGGAGGGAAAGCCAACCCCCAACCAATGGCAAGAAGGGAACAAGAGAAACCTCGAGAGCTCCGGCCAATGAGGAGAAGGGAGAGACTGAGGCTGGGGCCAAGGCTGAGCGCTGGCCATCCCTGGGATGCTTCCCTGCCAACTTTAACCCCTGGCTTCCCGGTGCCCGACTGGTTTCTGGGGGGGGGGGGGGGACAGTCGGAACAGCTGAAAGTCAAACTCTAATCTTTGTCTTTATAGACTCGACCAAACTGCAAATCCAGATTACAAACCCGTACGTTTTCCTTCCAAATTCTCTGCGTCTAATAGACCTGGCTACTCATAATCAATTTAGATGCAAATCTGCAAAGTTGGTGCTGTGACAAAATGCTAACCTGCCCCCACTCAAACAAACAAACAAAAAAGGCAGAGTAGGTTTCTGTTCACGTCACCCTTGCCCCCCAGGGTTTTTGAGATCTGCCCAAATTTCTCCACACAGGTTACGGCTCTGTTCCCCATCAGTGTTTTCTGAGCGGGTCTGGTTAAGGCAAAACGAAACAAACAGAAAAATCCTGTTGCCATCCTAAGTCTTCTAAGTGAATATCTCAAGGTTTTACTCTCCTTCCTCTTCTACCTAATGAAGGGAGGAGAAGGGTCGCTGAGACCTGAGAGACCAGCGTGGGGCGCTGACCTTATCTCGGGTACAGCAAGCTTACCCTTGCTGGACTGGGCCCGCACCACACAAACAGTAACTTGCACAGCGCAGCACGCTCTGAGCTGCCTTTCGCCTATTCCGGGCTCTTATTCCAGAGAACCCACAGCGGCTATCGGAAGAGAGCAGCTAAGAATTTTGATGGCTAAAAAGAAGCCTTTCAAATTTCTTTCAAATCCCCTCACCTCCAGAACTTGGCTCTCACCTCTCACTATCTCCCTTCGCGCACACTCCCCCCACGCCAGCCCCCTTAAATCTTTCTAGACAGTTCATTCAGCACGGATAGTCAAGGAACTTAAAATTCAACCTTCCCTACCATTCCTCCAGTCCACTGATTCACGGGCTATTTACCCGGATTGCGAATAGCATAAAGGCCCCAGCACAGACTTATCCCGAGCTAACTTAGTGTCCCGCCAGGTAAATAAATAAATAAATAAATAAATAAATAAATAAATAAGAAGCTCATATTTCGGGGGCAGAGGCCTAAAAGCCTCACTTCCCCATTCCAAAGACCTGGTCAAAATAATTCTATCCTGGGGCTATGACGCTGGAAGAGGCTGGAAACTTTGCATGGAGTGGGAGGCCCAGCATAAAAAGAGCCTAGCCGGGCACTGAGCAAGGTCTGAATAAGTAAGCTTATATGAAGGGGTGCAGGGCAAGTGAGTAGCTCCAAAGAACCAGCTACAGCGGTAAGAAGTGAAGGAAGACTGTGTCACCTCTGAAAGGCCACCGTGCTATGATGGCTGCCCCAAAGACCAAGGAAATTTAGTTCCTGCCCGAGGACCTCTGCTGCTGGAAGCGACATCCACATCCACATGGTGAGTGTGCACTGGTCTTTAGAGAACTACGCTTAAAGTTCAGTTTTGGAATTTCCCTCAGTTTGTGCTCCAGCCTGACCAAGAACAAGCTGGTGGCACAGCAAATACAATAGGCCAGTCCTGGGCTCTGGTACCTTCCTGGGGTCTTCTTCTCAGACTTGGAAGTTCCCAAGCAGCAAGGACAAGAATTTAGCATGTCTGGAAAGCCAGACACTCCCGTGGTTGTTCCTGGAGACGCTGAGAAGCAAGTGTCAAGGTGCCCTTACCGACCAGCATTTCTTGCAGCGACTATGGCTGAAAGGAACCAGAGACAAGGTAACCCAGGAGCCCTGCAAATTCCTTCCCCAACAGCTGATGTCTTGCTCTGGGCTTCTGGTCTCATTGAGCCTCTCAGAACCCCTTATAGTGCCTCTCCCAACTCTAGAATTAGGAGCCAGCCTATATCTGGCTTAGTGAGAAGGCTATGGGTCACCCTCTAGATTTTCCCAGCTCTTTCCTCCCCTCCATTGTCTCCCATCTCTCTTTGAAATCCCCCTTCAATTCTTTGAAAGGCCTGGCCTGGACTGAGAAACGGATATACCATATAGGACAGACACCCTCTGTGAACCTACATTAGTCCTGTCCTGGGCCCCTCCCACTACCTCCAGTCAATAGGAGGCCTTAGACTGATGAGCTGGCTTAGTCATTAGGGTGCTTGCCTAATCAGGCCCAACAACCTGTGTTTGATTCTTTTGACCCACAGGGTGAAAGGAGAGTGCCAACTTCTACAAAGTTGTCCTCTGACCTCCACGTGTTTATTTTGTTTTTTTTTTTTTTTTTTTTTTTTTTTTTTTTTTTTTTTTTTTTTTTTTCCTTTTTTATTTCTTTTTTAAAAAATGCAAAAGACCCTTTAATCATCAACTAGTCCCAATGTAGGTCCAACAGCACGAGCCCACCCATATGGCAGGCCACAGACAGAACGCCTCAGAAGTAGCAACAGTGCCTTCAATATAGGCCGCTATACCCCGCTCCATGGCTCATGTGTGGGAGAGGCCTCTAGGTATGACTTGGCCTCTTCTTCAAGCTGCAACAACTCTGTCCCATATTCACTCATACTCTACAGTTGCACAAAAACCAATCCATGAAAATGAAGACTAGCAGACTTGGACCAATGAGAAAATTGAAGTTTCCCCAAATAAACTGGGAGGGGCTTTAACATTCTGTGTTCCCATTGGAGTTCATCTAATCTACCCCACTAAGGTATGCACTCCTTAATACAAAAAACTATGTTGATGGGAGATGGGGGGGAGGATTGAATAAGGTGATTTAGTATGTTTGGCTTGGGTACATACTGAACAGTCAACAGGCGTGGAGAGGGAGTTGTGGGTTCTAACTAATTTTTCTTCTATTGATTGCTCAAAGTGTTTCTAAAAACCTACTTTGGCTACCTTAGTTTCTTTATCTTTTAACTTTTAGGGATAAGCATGGGGTCCCCAGTTTTGAGGCTGATATCTAGGCATTCTCCAGGCCTCCCAGCTACAGGCTCCACTTTGTGATTTAAACAGATTCTACAGGCTATAATTCCACCTCAAGTCTATCCCAGGCCCAAAATCAAGCCAGAGGCATGAGCCCAGCTCCTGCTTGTGTGCGAGAAAGAAGGAAGAGTGTTAAACCCTAAAATATCAGAGGAGATCTCCCCCAGAGTCACCAGACACCAGAAGGGGCATTTGTGGACTTGAAGTCTAGGCCTAGTCGTGACAAAGGACACCAGGAAGAAAGGGCAGGGCAGAGACTGCACTACTCAAACTGGCCCAGCCCAGTTACCAAAATTTCACAGGTAAAACAGAGTTCGGCAGCAAGAGGATAGGCAGGCATTCCCAGAAGTGGAGCCCCCCATGCCCATCCTCCATTTCGCTTTGCCCGTTAAAGCACTCTAAATACCACCTTCAAGTCGCGGCCGCCTAATGCTTCTAATGCTTCAGTGCGGAGGTGACCCACCAGCCGGCTTTGATTTCAGGGAATTTCGAGGGAGTAATTGAAAACAAAGTTAAGAACAACTGGCCAGCAGGACACGTGAGGCTTCCCCTAAACACGTGGGAAGGACATTCTGTGGGGGCAAGGGGATTGTAATGAACTTGGCCATCAGGGGAGGCGTAAAATATTATGAGGCGACTATGGGGTGGGGAAAAAAATCACGGAGACTCTAAGGTGAGGTAAGCCTGGTGATCACTCCTACCACAACCCCAAACTGTATGACCCTAAGCGGGTCGATTAACAGGCTAGGACCTCAGTTTCCCTTCTCCAGAGTGCAGAGATGGAAAGGGTTTGCAGCCAGGAAGAAGCAAGTTATTCGTAGGGGGCAGAAGGCCCGGCAGACCTAAGTTTTTATTCTGGCTGAGATCAAATCTTCTGGCAATCTGGAGCCAATGTTTACCTCTTTTCACGTCTGCTTTCAAACTGGCGCTCCAGAGAACTGTAAGAGCGTGAAATGGGACGAAGTAAGTGGTCTGGAGCCCTACGGTGCAGCGAGGAAGAAGAGTAAATTTTGAGAGGTCCTGCCCAAGACAGCATGGGCTTTCTCATGTAGCATGCACCTTCTGGGCTGGCTTTGGTCCACAGCTAAGACACTGCCTAAGTCCTTGGCTGTCCTGAGGAACCCCTGCCCCCCACAACAGAGTTGTTTTTTTTTTTTTTTTTAAATAAAAGTCCACGGGGGCAAAAGGTCTTTAATGATGTTTTTTTGTTTTCGCGAAATAAAAATCGTCTATTTTTATTTTAACCCAGCAGCGTGCCCACCTCTCGGTCCTTCCAGATGTTTGCAATAAAATCGCAGGTTTTGCCTTTGGGACTTGAAATAAAATTTAACGGCCTTCACCCCGTAATTATTCTCTTAGCTCGCCCTTCATAAATTTATCTGCTTTCTATCGGCATTGGGGCAAGAGGCAAGCGAAAGGGGGGAAAGCCCCGATTTTATATTTGTGACTATAAAAAAGCGCCACCCGGTTTCCTCGCCTTCGGCCTCCGCCGCAGTGTGGCCCGGCAAGCCGGGCAGGCGGGCCGCAACATTGCACTATTGTTCCCCTGACTTGGGTCTGCTCTGGAGCTCGGCCCCTCCACAAAGGGGGCCTTGTGTGGCCCTGCCTGCTGCGGCCGCGCCCAAGAGGCGAGGAAATCCTGTTCCCTTAGGCTCAGCTCCTCTTTCCCTCCTCGGTTTGAGCTACCTTGCAGCCCGGTTTGCGCCTTCCTTGGGCTTCGCAAGAAGCGGAACTTCCATTTTAGTTCTGGAGGAACCTGCTTGAGGATTCCCAGGCAGGCTAGGTAGGGTTGTTTTTCTACTGGAGAACACAGCCAAAATCGAAGTGGAGGGGGCACTGACGTCCCAGATTTGGCTCAGTGTGCACCCCAACCAGTATGTGAAGCTGGTGACTCTCTCGCCACCCAAACCCTTGTTTACACCGTGTATATCCCTTTATCCGCCCATATGCCTTTCTAGACTTAAACACAGGCACAGCTGATAGTTCGCTAGAGTGCTTAACGTCACTGTGCAGACTTGCTGGGAAGCGTCCTGACCTCGCCCTCCTAGGCTCTCAGAGCCTGCAGAGGCAGCGCCTTTGACATCTCTACCCAAACCTCAGCCACAAGCTCTCCTTGATCTAAAGTGTAATCCCGGTGCGCTGTTTTTTAACCACTTCTTCTTCACCTATTAGGGACACCTTCACGTTCAAAAGGTCAAAGCCAGCTGACAAAAGGAAGAAATGGACCCGGCATTCTGCCTCCGGGGCTCACTCCTTGTAGGAGTCACCCGTTGCCTATGGAAGACCCTAGCTTTTGGCAAAGCTCCAGGAACCCCACTAAGGACTGGGAAGCCGAAGTAGGAAAACTGGAGTTCCAGTTGGAAGCAGCAAAGCTTTACTTGCTCTCAATCACATGCCCTGAGATTCTGGCTTGAGCCAGCAGACCCGGAGCCAGAAAAGACAAATTCTGGAGCCACACACTATGGTAGAAAGTTCTTTGGGGGTGCTTTCTGGGCCCAGGACTCCCAGATCTTCTAGGTTTCCCTCCTAAATGTAACTTCCTCTCCTTCCTGGTAGTCTGGCAGGTGCCTGGTCAAACAGCTCCCTTTAGGATTTTTTGTTTTTGTTTTCCTGTTTGTTCATTTATATGAAGAGAGTGAACCATCTAAAAGCCTATTGGAAGAGGTAAAGAAATATCAGGCTCTGCAGCCTAATTCCATAGCAAATTTGAGACATAAAGATGGTGCCTCAGGTTTCTTGAGTAAAGGTGAGAGGGTCAGAAATGAAGTAGGCCTCACCAAGGCCAGCTGGCCTGGGTCTGAAAAAGCCTGGGATAAAACCGGACTCGCTGAACATAGCGGACAATGAGGACTACTGAGAACTCAAGAACAATGGCAATGGGTTTTTGATCCTACTGCACGAACTGGCTTTGTGGGAGCCTAGGCAGTTTCGGGGATGCTCACCTTACTAGACCTGGATGGAGGTGGGTGGTCCTTGGACTTCCCACAGGGCAGAGAACCCTGATTGCTCTTTGGGCTGATGAGGGAGGGGGACTTGATTGAAGGAGGGGGAGGGAAATAAGAGGCGGCAGTGGGGAAGAGACAGAAATCTTTAATAAATAAATAATAATAAAAAAATTGTTAACTGATAAACCTAAAAAAAAAAAAAGAAAGAAAGAAACGAAGTAGGCCAGAAGCACAACAGCTAGTGTTAAAATCTGTTGGAGCTCAAATACCAATACCTAAATAAATGTAAACAAACAGTTTGGGGTATTAACACGCTGATATACTGATGCCCCCACAGGTACACCAGTCGTGGTTAGAATTCATTTGCCATAAATAAAAGAGCCACCTAGGAGCAAAATGTCCTCAGTGGAACGATGGGAGTCTATCCCCAGAGACCATCATCCACAAAGACTGGCTGAGCACTTTTCCCCTTCCCCTGCCAGTGGAGAACAAGCTATCACTCAGGGGGGGGACAAGAATTATCCATGGTCAATAACTGTACCACTGCTGGGGAGGGGCTGGTGGTCAGACCATCTTGCCTGCCAAGGTCAATGAGACCAGCACTACTGGACTTCTGTTTACACTGCTTTTGGAATTAGGTGGAGTTACAGGAGCTACTTAAGGAATGAACTAAGTCACAAGGAGCTTTGACTTTTGACCTCAAATACTTGTACTACTTTGTGGCCCCAAGACCAAACCAAAGCAGGTGGCACCGGCTTAGGCCAGAACCATATTGCTATCATCGGTACTCCTGGCTTCTTCACTATTGGAAAGTTCTACGTGACCCAAAAAGGAAAAAAAAAAAAAAGAAAAGAAAAGGCGATGTTATGCATAGACCACAGTTTCCAGGAAAGCCATCCAAAGAAAGGATAAGACATGTGCATCCCCCCAGCCTTGCTCTCACCACCCACCCTTATCTCCATTTCTTCCTTCTGGTCTGCATCACATAAAGGCTTTTGGGGCCTGTGCTAAGTGCTTAGCATGGACCAACTCACTCCACCCACTTTGACTTCTGTGAGCCAAGAACCGGTATTACCAGCCACATTTTACACGCGGGGGAAACTGTGAGGTGAAAAAGAGTTATGTAACTTGGCAAGGATCTCACAGCTTTTAGTGCAGGTAATGTCACTCCAGAGCCAGCATTCTTAACCCCGTACACCCCTGGCCTCTCTTCTTGCATGTTTCCTTAAGCAGCTTGCACACCTAGGTTCTCCCAAGGCAAAGTTGCTGGTAATTGGGAGGCACCAATGGAATTGTCTTATAAGAGGATGAAGAATGTCCGCCCAGTTATAAATACACACTGGAGCCCTTCCCAGTTCCAGCAGGGCATCTATTTTAACATGGGGGTAAAAGGCAGGCACTCACTTTACATCTTTTCCCAATGGGAGGGGCAGCCAGGTGCTAAGCTAAGTGGGTATCATTGTGCATGTACCCATGGTTTCCTTCAGAAAGGTAACTCAAGGTGCAGGCTGGGTCCAGTCAAGTAGGATCCCATGGGAAAGCTTGCTTTTGGCTTCTTGGGCTCCAGGCCTGGGCTTGAGCAAAGAATCATGTCCATAACAGTACCCCATTAGTGATCCAGTCTCAGAAACATCTGTCGCCTGCCTCCCATCCACCCAACCCCACTAATAAGCAACCTGGCTATGTCACCTATATTTGCAGCTGAGAAGGGGGATTAGAACTCAACAAGAACTCTCTTCTCCGGATCTGCCTCCTCTTGAAGAATCTGTCCATCTCAGAAGTGTGGAGGACTGTAACCAATGCCCAGCAGACAGGCGGGCTACTTCTTGAGGACTGATGTGCTCGCTCCTGCAGTTTGAGAGCTACCTCTGAAACTCCATGGTCACCAGAGAGGTGCTTCTGCCTCAGGAGGAGCCTTCAGTACTGCCAGAGTCCCCACCTTGTTCTCTGTCCCTGGCCCTGACACAGACACCCAGGATTGGACTGGAAAACCATCTTGTCTGTGACCTAGATGTACTTAAAATGAAAAGGAAGAACAAGTCTGGTTGCTTGTGTGAGTACCAATCACTTATATTTGAGGATCTAAAGCCTCACAAATCAGGTTGGGAGGGAAGATCCAGAGAGAAAATCCTTCTGTTGTTGGAGGAAAAACTATGATGAGAGGAAGGAGAAAGGCAGTGGTCTGATGGTCTGATTACCGAAGGGGCTCACATAAGGCCAAGTAACCCATTTGGGAAGGATCATCCTTGAAGATGCTGCAGTCTCTCCCTGGCCTCTGGATTGTGATACTTCCCTAGTTGACTGGCCGCATTGCTGCATCCAAGTGCTTCTGGCTCCGATCCCTTCCAAAGCTTAGTCCCCCTCCACCTCTAGCCTCCAGCAAGGGTGGGGGAATCTGTGAGTAAAATGAAGCCAGCTTCTGGGACAGCATGGACTCTGTGGCAACCAGCTGTCTATGCTGTCTAGAGGAGCGGGACAAGAGCAAGATGCCAGAAGACACACACACATACAACACACCCTTGATTGCAAATCCTGTTTCACTGGAAGACCAGTTTTCTTTGAAGTGATTAAAATATCACTTCTTGTCAAGGCAATGTAATGCTGCCCAGGGGTGAGCTGGGTGCTGACCCTTAACCCCGTGGCATCTTTGTCTGCTCCTGAAGGGAAATCTCTTCACCTCTGCAGATGCTGTTTCTTCACCCACCCTACCTTTTCACCTGCTCCCTTACTGCCTGGAATTTCTCTTTTCCTGTCTCCATCAAATTTGCTTGCATTTGAAAGTGTCACTGCATCAAGGGTATGCCCAGCTCCCACAAATCCCGCCCTCCCCCCGCCCCAGCACACAAGAAAAAGTGTGTCCTGGGAGGGCCTCTCTTGGGCTCCAGAGGACATTAAACACCCAGCTTTGCTTTGCTGTTTTACCCCCTGAGTTCAGTCCATGTGCAGCAGATGAATAAGCAGGGCCGTTAGTAGCCTTCTCAAAGGCAACCTGAAGCAGGTGAGCTGTGGGCTCTAAGGACAAAGGAAGACTTAAGAAAATAAAAGCTAGGTGAATGTTAAAGGGGCAGAAGAACTTAATGGGAAAAAATAAAAAGGAAATAGAAGAACGGTAAAGTAAGAAAGGAAAAGCAAGAAAAATAAATGAATCTAGGGCTATGACCCCAACCTAGCATAAAATACATGTTTTCTTTCAACTGCCATCTAATTTCCCCCCAAGAAGCTGGGCACAATAAAAATCTAGGGTGAATCTGCCTGTCCCGAGGGACTGGAAGTCCTGCAAGAGTCTTTGTGAAAAGCAACCAATGTCGAAATATCAGCTAGAGCAAAACAGGGGCAACCAGAAAGAAGCCTGAAGCGCTCCACCTAGGGTTCTCAACACTGCGAGACTCCTGCTGTGACCTGGCAGGCTAGAAGGCACCTGTGAGCCTAGGGAAGGTGAGGCCGACCTCCTTCTCTCCTTCTTCAAGCATTGAGGTGCCGCACCACCAGAAAGAAAGAGGCAGCTAAGGTGGGGGAAGGGAAAAGGAGAGAAAGCCCGAGCGACTGAGGGTCTCAGAAAAATGGGAGCCATGAAACCGGGTTTTGCTAGTTCGGCCTAGCAGAAAATTTAAGAGCCCTTGAGTTTTGCTTGAAGAGGGTGGTGGGCGGGGAGAGGGGAGAAGTGTTGGGGAGGAAGCCAGGCGTGTCTGTTGTTTTGTACGTCCGTCCTCCCTTCCCAATCTTTAATCCAGTTTGGGGTTGTTAAGTGAAGTATAGAAAGAGGTTTCACGTCGGTCTAATTCTCAGCAAGCTCTTGGCAGTGATGGAACTGGACGAGAGCTCGCTGATAATGGCCCTCCCTAACCCTTGCCCT
>NW_026067977.1:334267-381310 GCF_014885135.2 Alexandromys fortis | reverse complement strand
CTCTCTCTCTCTCTCTCTCTCTCTCTCTCTCTCTCTCACACACACACACACACACACACACACACACACCCTCCCGGCTCAAGTCAAGAAGAGTTTTCCTCTCTGGCTGTCCCTCAGATCTTTCCAATTCACGCTAGGGGTCTGGACCCGCAGTTTTCTCCTTGCCTCACCACACCCCTCCACACCTTCACTCCCTGAAGGTCATGGTCAAAGACAAATAAAGCCTGGCTTCCGGCTTCGGCTGGGGGGGGGGGGGGGTGGATCACAACACCGGTCCTCCTAAGGAGAGAATCAAAAGCCATTGGCGAGGAGGAATGAGTGGCAGGCAAACCCGGGTGACCAGATGTGCCTGGTGCCCTAGACCCTCACTGCTGGGCTTGGGCCTGGGCCTGGGCCTGGAAGCTCTTCTTGGCTCTGCACCCGCGGAATTACATTATTTTCCCCCAGTCCAATCATTTTTTTTAACAAAAAGATATTAAAGAAATATAAATTGCTGCTTTGAGGGATCAAAGTGTCTGTTTCTGGTGCATCTGGGAGAGTGGGGGGGGCGGTCACGGTTGCCCAACTTCAAAGTGTTCCGTTCAGCGAGTTTGGGCCATAGTATTTAAATTCTCTTTCCTTCTAATATTGTGGGCGGCGCAACAGAGAAGTCATTCTCCACGCTGGTTCTGGACGCGCTCGAAGAAAAGTGAGCCGAACTCACCGCGCGCTTTCGCCTGCCTCTAGGCTCAGAGCCCCAAGGCTCCTGCTGGTCCCCAAAACACTGAGGTCGTAGGGGCGTGGTGAGGGAGAGGAAGGCGGCTAGCTGATCTGAGACCGACGAGTAAACCAAATACTGCAAGAAATAGTCGAAAACCCCGGGGGTGCCAAGCCGGGCCCGATCTAGCTGTCAGGGGCTCAGGTCAGCTTCCCAGAGCCAACTGCTACGCCGCAGGGACTGAGGAGAAAAAGGTTAAGATTCACGCTTTTCGGACCATCCGGGTCAGTTCCCGGCTGAGGGTCCCAGGACTCTCGCTAGTGTTTTGTTTCCACATAACCCAGACATCTGGGCGACAGACTCCCCGGGACTGATGGGTGCCGCCAGACTTTCCTGGGACCCCGGGGCATGTACGCCATCCTCGACCCGTATGCCACGCCCAGGGCAGTGCTGGCTGGCGGGGTCGCCCTCGCTAGATCAAGCACTTCGCAAGATTAGGGAGTTTGGGCGACCGAGTAAGCTGGCCTCAAACCGCTCTGAGGACCCGGGAGAAGTCGGTCACCTTCCGATTTGCTAGGGGAATTATCTGGGGACCGAGGACAAATGGCGCAGAGAAGGGTCCTTCGCGCGCGCGCGCTTTAGACAGACCTGCCTCCGAGCAGATCCGATGCACCGGGACATCTACATCCCCCACCAAGCTCCTTGCAACCTTGGGGGACCTGCCGGCAGTTCAGCTGCGCAGCTCGACCGTGTTTCTCCTCAAGCGCTGGGTCCTTCCCGAGAAAGACCAGAGGAGTGATCTCAGCCCCAGTGCGTTTGATCTGAATGGCTCCTGGGTGGCCGCTTCTGGTGTTTGAAAGTTCAGAATTGTATTTCCCCCAACTCCCACTAAAATAGGGCAGATTAAAACAACCGAAAGTGTTCCTTATCGTTTGTTCGTGTCCAGGATATCACAACTCCTCAACCGACCTCTACATCTTTCCTCAGACCAAAGAGACTTGTCATCCCATTGAGAGGGAGGGGACAGCATGTTATTATTCTCAATAAGGAAAACAAAGTCTCTACAACTTTGTTGACTGGTCCAAGTTAGGACTTCTATCCGGATCACCTAAATATTCTTGCTTTCCCACTCCAGTGATGCATCCACCCGCCGCCGCCGTAGTCCCTTCTCCCGCCCGTCACCGGAGGTCACCGACCCCTGGGAGCCCAGCAGCTGGGCTCTGTCGGGTGAGCATCACCCTCACCATGCCGGGCATCTCACCTCAGCCAGGCAGGTGCAGGGGTGGTGGGCCAGGCAGTCACACGTCCTCCGGCCGGCCGAGGGGCAGGAGTAGGCTGGGTGCCTGCCTCATTCTGCTGCCCGGTGGCTGAGGGACAGGGGAGGGGGGACGGGGCCGGAGAAACCGCCGTCAGCGGGTCCCAGCCCCGCCTCCTGAACACCACGTCCAGGAAAACTCGGGAACTTTCCATTGTCTTTGGAGCGTCACTAAACAAATTGTCCCTACAGCTATAGGGCTGCTGAGAGGAGATGACCAAGGCAAGTCTTTTGCTCAATACTTCTGAGGATTGTGACTGCAAGTCCTCCGGTGTCCCCGTACACGGATGGAGGTAGACGCACATTCTCATTATCTACTGACAGGAGGTCAGGAAGTTGGATTCCTTTCTTTAAGGACTTCGGAGGAAGGAGCTGGATGCCTGGACTCTGGGGATCAAAAGGGGCAACAGGCGCCTGAGGCGAACCCGTCAACCAGGGAAGACCCTGGCTAGGCAACTGATCCCAAGCCCCTGGTTTCCTGGCTAGGTTTCAATTCTCATGATACTAGCCTCCCAACCCCACACCACCATCCTAGACCACTTCCTTGTCTGCACAGCACACACACACACACACACACACACACACACACACACACACATTGAATCTTTCATGTCCCACTTTTCTTAGGAAAAGACTTCCCACAATGTGCACACCCTTAGCCCCAATCCACTCTTAAGGTCCTTGGGGACTCGCTGAATCTGAAACTTTATTCTTATCAACGCCTCGGGTGAGAACCGGGCCACCTTTCTCTGGAACTCCTGAGACTGCAGAGCTGATCCTCAGTGACCACCCAGTCGGAACTGACTATGCAAGTCTCTTGATGACCAAGAGTACATTCCTCATTGTTAAATTGGGACTGGCAGTACAGCTCGTTTGTTCCTAGGATCTGTCAACCATAGGCCCGAGTGTCCTTCTGAGTCTGTATGGCCCGTGTGCCTGTCTGCCTTTGAGTCCTGCCACCTGTACACCGTGCAGACACAGACCTACACAACTCCTTTCCTGTTTGCTGGTTCTGCTCCGTGATTAACGACCCCAGATAGTGTAAGGAATTCGACTTCTCAGGCTCAGCGTTTTCAATTTCTTAATTTGTCCCCAGGTAACCGTTAGCAATCGGGGCTGTAGATCAAATCGGGCAGGGCCAGGTAGAGGGAACAGCTGATTCAACACTGTTGAGTCGGGATTTGGTTTCGTTTTTTTAAAAGGGTATCCTGAAAAGTAGCCCCCGGAGTACTTCAAGAAGGCAGCGGGATGCAGCCTGCGGAGGTTCCTGCTCCCGCGCTAGGGTTTGGGTTGTCACCGCTCTCCTTCAGCACAAATAGCAAAGCAAGAGCCGGATGCTCCTAGGGGCCTTAGCCTGCGGTGTGGGTGGGGCAGGTGCTCCAGGAAGCCCAGCAGCGGAGCTTCCCTGCTTCTAGACTCATTAGCAGAGCTTCTCTGTGACGATCCTATTACCAGATTCTGGAATACATTTTCCTGGGCATTAACGTGGTAAACACGAAGTGGAAGTCAGATGCTCACTTTAGGGCTTTCCTAAAGCTTACCACAGCTCGGCATTCTAGTAAACCGGGCTGGGAAGTGAGAGGCCTCCTTACCCTTCTACCTTCTCTGGCTTTCTACCACCAGCTACAATGATTTCACTTCGTACTTCTGGATCTAAGAGGAGTTTTAAGAACGCATCTTTTTTCCTGTTTCCCAGCACCCACACTGCAGCTTAAGCAGGCAGATGATCTGATGGTAAACCCTTTAAAGAAGGTTCCCGATTTCCCAAATGTTAGGAATGCGAGAGACTGGGGAAAGGAGAAGAGGGGAGAAAAGGAAGGCGGGTGACATTGTTTCTCTGGGTCTTCCTGACTTCAGTAGATGGATTTTTGCCCCGAGGAGCAAACGGTTGCTTCTTTCTTCCTTCCTGATGCACCCTCCAGAAAAGTCTTGGAGAGATGGGAAGAGAGTATCTGTATGTCAGCGAGGTGGCAGCAGGCCTAGCTGGGGACTTTCCTGAAAACTTCAACCAATGCATAAACGCTGGCTGAGACTGGAGCGCCAAGACAAACAGAGCCAATCTGCCCATCTGCGGACTTCGTGAGACCACAAAGCGTGCCTCCTACAGAGCTGTGTGGACCAGAATGCCAGAATGCGGGTGGGTGTGTGCAGGATGAAATCAGCTGAGGAGCCTCTGTGGAAACGTGAGCTCTGGCAGGGACATGGGAATATGACCCAAGCAAGTCTTGGTTTTTCTGGCCAGTTGACAGGCTTTGGTGGGGGAGTCTAATGGCTCCAAACTGGTTGCAGAGACCCAACCGCCTTGCTGAGACATAGAAGTGTGAAGAGAAAAAAGTGACAAAAACACAAACCGTCCCTGTCCTGTACATGTCACATACACACACACACACACACACACACACACACACACATATATATAGAAGCTTAATCTTTTTAAAAGGCTGCTTTTTAAGCCAGAATAGATATGCATATAATTTCTTCATTCAATAATTATTGAATTCCTTCCACTAGATGGGCACTTTGCTACATTTTCCCATCTTTATTTATTTATTTTTTTGTTTGGGGAGCAGACTGGGCAAGCAAATCGCAAGCTGGCCTCTTGAAAGTGTTTAAGAACCACAGCTCAAAACCAACAGAGTTATAGGGCTCAGGTTTGAGGCTATTCACACTTTGGATCAGAAGACGGCTGATGCTCTGGGAGTTCACACTTTTCATCCTGAGTTGTGGAAATAGAAAAGGAACAACCTTTGGGTTCCAACTTCAGGTCCTGCCCGTGAGAGTGATGCTGAGCAACCATTTAAACAAATCCCTTTAAAGGAATGCTTTGCCTTCCTAAAGGCTGATCTTTTAGGAGTGTGCCAAGGAGTTTGGGAATAAGAAACCTAGCAATCAATAAATTCTTTTCAAATCATATAACAGAGAGAAGAAAAGATTGATTTAGAGCTCTTCCCACAACCACCATCTTCATCAGCACCCATGCATACAGGCACACGGGCAAGCTAATGCACACACAACTCCGTAAATCCACTCACACAACCTAGAAAAGGGGTTGAACAAGAGTTTCCCAAATCCAGAAACTCCACAAATACACACAAAATGTCACTTAACTTTCAAAAAGTTATTGGAGACTTTCTGGGTTTTATGTACATAATATGAAATACTTATGCGTCATGAAATGGCTTGACATATGCGGCTATGCCTTATATACTTATTTTATGATGAAAGTTTCCTAACAATTTTCAGGACTAAAACTACAGTTGCCACACTGTAGTATAGATCTTCTAAACTTATTCCTAATTAAAGTTTTGTATCACATGACCAAACACTAGATTTTATTTCTCCTTCTTCCAGGTCTTCCATCCTTTCTTGCTTAATTTTATTTTATTTTTTTTTAATTTCCGAGTCAGGATCTTACCATATAGTTCATGCTGGGCTTGAACTCTTCAACCCCCTGCCTCATCCTCCAGAATGCTGGAGTACCACAAAACAAAACAAAACAAAACAAAAAAAAACTAATTTTTACATGCCTTATTATACCGCTGCATAACCAGAGCTGCAGACACCAACGAGGAAAAGCAAATGACCTAGTTGTCTTGTGGCTCCACGGAAAAACCCAATTGATTCTCCCCAGTAAGAAATGCTTGCTTAGCCTTCAAGGGTTGGTGTAAGCATCCTCTAGTTCAAACGTATTCCTAGGCCGTGACATGGAATTCTACTACACAGACCAAGCAATGAGGTAGCCAGCCACAATCACAGTGGAAAACATTGCCACTGGGAGAGTGGGACGTGGGTAGTGGCTAAAGGTGAGGGTGGAGGTTGAATACCACTGGAGCTTGTCCAGATAAGCCAGTTTGGTTCAAGCACAGCGAGAACCGCACCTTGCTAGATGCAGTTCTCCATCTGATTGAAAGCAGTGGGGAGTGGGCCATGCTAACGGGAGACGTTCCTTTCATAGACTCAGTGGACCTTCTAAACACGACCCCTGATGGTTCATTCAACCCAGATATATCTAGGAAAATACATTCCGGAGAAAACCATCCAGCCCTGAAAGTAATCCCTTTCACCTTATTGGCGAAGCAAGCAGCTTTGCTTTTGCTGAGCACAACTTATTTTAGGATCGCTTCTACCCGCAGAGGCGGGACGAGCTCATACCCTTTGCGGTGTTGGGTCATTACAGTTACTTAACCAGGCATCTATCACTTAGGGGGAGCTCCAACTGTGAGCTTTCTTTCTTGGCCAGAGTTCAGCAGGGCGAAGAGATGCTGGCCAGTGAAGGAGGCCGGTCGTAGACAGTCTGAGTCTTGGACCTTGGTGGGGAGTGGAGTCTAGACTCCCAGCGTCTCAAGATAGGAATCAGGAATGCCCTGATGCTTGACAGCAGAATCAAGGATGCCTTGTGCCGAGCCAGAAGCTCGGTCCTTACTGCTGGTTTCGTAGAAGTGCATAGCCTTCGTTGGCATCCAAGAAAGCCTAGAGCGCAGAGCGCGCAACTCTTGGAGTCCTTGAGACTCAGACACGGACAGAAATGAACTGCCTTTGTTCCAGGCGGGCTGCAGCTGCTCCGAGCTCCGGTGGTGGTGGGGCTCCGAGCTCCGGTGGTGGTGGGGTAAGGGAAGGGGAGAAAAAGATGTTGCGGGGCTGAGTTTCTAGCCAGTCCCTGAAGCCTGATCAAAGCTTTGACGTGAGACTGAATTCCCATGCTTCGGGTCTAAGGCTTAAAGGCCGGCAGGGGCCCGAGGCCCGCAACCGGTTCCGCAGTGTGGATGTGCTCGCCCCTGCAGTGCTTCTCCAAGAGACCTGGCGGGCGATGAGGACCAGCACCAAGTGCTGTTTACAGACGAAGAAGGGCTAAGTTTCTTGGCTCCTCTGTCTTAGTCGGGTATGGCATACTTCTCAGTTTTCTGGAGGGGGTAAATGTATCACACTGAACGTTAACTATTCCCTTTTATAACATTTTCCCCAATCGCCCTTTCCTTTCTAGAAGGGCCTAACCTTACAGCGCGAAGGCCAGAGGGTGAGCTCATGTGATTTCCTTGGACCTCAGAGCTCTGATGTAGTTGTAGCTGCGTGGATCTCGCAGGGACAGGGCAGCGGACTGGAGGCGTCCTTGGTGACGCCTCTGTGCTGAAGGTTGAGGCCAGATCAGCTGCAGAGTTAAGAACTCAAGAACAATGGCAATGGGTTTTTGATCCTACTGCACCTAATGGCTTTGTGGGAGCCTAGGCAGTTTGGATGCTCACCTTACTAGACCTGGATGGAGGTGGGTGGTCCTTGGACTTCCCACAGGGGAGGGAACCCTGATTGCTCTTTGGGCTGACGAGGGAGGGGGACTTCATCGGGGGAGGGGGAGGGAAATGGGAGGCGGTGGCGGGGAGGAGGCAGAAATCTTTAATAAATAAATAGAAAAAAATAAAATAAAATAAATAAAAAAAAGTTCTCAGCCCAACCTTTTCCATCTTCCTGACTTTTGAAGGTGTACGCTATTTTGCGAATCAGGTCTGTGGTTTCTTCTCTTACCCACCAGCGCTGGAAGACAATCTCCACCACTGTTTTGGGAAGCGAGGTTTTGGCTGTTTGCTGTTAGGGCTCTCGGGTTTTACTTATCTATTTTGAGGTGCCCCAACACCCAAGTACGTAAACTGGCAAATTCTCTCTGGTCTTGGGGTTCTGGGCCAGCACTGCTGTAAAGGGAGAGGCCACATAGGCCACATGCAGCGTCGTTTCGATGGATTTTAACCTCTGGATACACAAAGATATAGGACATCAACTCTTCTGAATGTGGAACAAAATCGAAGGTACTGATGCTGTAATGTCTTGGATTGTTTTGAAGTGTGTAATCTAAGAGCCGGACTCAGCTTCATCACACAGTTCCTTACACCGCCGCCACTGACCGCCTGGTTCTGCCAGGAGCCAAGGCAGGCCTTGAGCAAGCTGTTCAACCTTGACAGGTCAGGAATGCCAGGGAGTCCAGGATGCTCAGATTTACACTGGGTAACCCTCTGTGGTCGCGGCTTAGACTTCAGTGAGTTAGTGAGCAACCTCCTAGGGTCCACACTCTTCTCATCCCTTCGCTAACTAGCTTCTTTGAGGTTATGAGAGTCACAGATTTGGCCCTGCAGCGCCGGGCAGGAAGTCCCTGGCACGTGTGCAGTGATGCAGGTACAGCCTGGACCTCTTACCCACTGTGGTGTCCGTACTCTTCCGTTTCCAAGACCCAACATTAAACTGTGGTGACTGTTCCGCCCTTCTGAGCTTTCTAGTGACATCACCGGACTGGCGCAGTAGCGTGCTTCCGTAAAGCTTACTTCCTAAGCCGCCTTTCCCGTTGCCTCCCCTCCCCCTTCCACACACAACCTCAGATAAAGAAACCGATTGCAAGGAGGAGAAAGAGTAGTAACAGCTCTCGTCGTGACACAGGAAATTTAGCAGTCACAAGGCTGCCCCCAAGTGATTGTTTTCAGAATGACATCTCCGGGCTACTTTGGGTTGCTTTGGCGCTAATGTCATCTGTGGCAGGATAATTATGGAATCTACTTGTTTTCGTTAATTCCTCAAGAAAAGTAGGACCGGCTCCGAGAAATCCGCTTGAGTCCGAAGACTCAAGAGTGTTCGTTCAATTTGTCTTTCAGCTTTATTACCGTTAGCCTTTTAAACTGCACTTTCAAAATGAAACTCCTCCCCAAGAGGCAGCATTCCCTGACCCCTCTACTCTCTCTCCCGTCTTCCTCCTAGTTCCCTCTTTTTTGAAACAATAGTACAGCCTTCTTGCCTGATGATACAATCCTTAAGGCATCCACAAGCAGACCGGGGGCCTACTTATCAAAGGCCTGAGCTTTTTCTTTTGCCTTTTTTTTTTTTTTTTAAAAGCTGTTTACTATTCAGGAAATTTGGTAATTATTTTTTTTCCTCTCCATGTAGTGGTATTGCCCTCTTCCTTTTGATATTAGATCCTCTATGGGCCCCTAGCTTCATGCCCTAGAAAGAGAAGGAAGATGAAGGGACTGCATTCATTTTCCTTTCTGTCATCATCGCTGCTGAAGACCATCTGAGGGCTTTCAAGGCACAGGAAGCCCAGAGCTTGGAGAGCCCTCAGGCTCCCAGGACACTGCGGACTCGAGGCTTTTGTACTGAACCCCAACACGGTACCTTCAGTACTTTTATAATAGTATTAAAGACACATCATGAAGGGGAAAGGAAGGTTGATAGATAATTTTTGAAAATGCTTTTGTTTGGAATGTTCCACATAGAAACGTATGAGGGAAAATTTCCCCCATGTGTGGGTTGTGAAGGTTATTGCTCAGTTTTAACATCCTGGGTAGCTTGCCATGTTTATTTTGATTTTCTCCATGACAGATACAGTGTCCTGCCCATCACAGGTGCCACTCAGGAAATATTTGCTTGTAGAATTTGGAGGAAGAGCAAAATAAAAGTAAAGGAGCTCCCAAAGAACTGGGCGTTTAATTCAATTCAGTTTTGAAAAAAAAATCCTTCTATAGTACAGTTCTTGAGATAATATGTATCCCAAAGGAAGACTGCTTATGCTGGGTAGTGGGAAGCTGATTACATTTGAAGGGTTAACGTTCTGTCTTCCCCACTAAATTGTACCACAGAGATCAGAGTCCCCCTGCTAATGCTTTCATTACAAACAACATCTTATACATTATTGGGCAACTGGTCATGTTGGAGAATGGTTAAGATAAGACTCAGTTTAAAATGGAACGTATTATGTGAAATTTAATGAGCAGACATCCTCTTGGAATGTAAGGTACCCTAGGAGATGGGTAACCGTGGTCCGAGGCTAAAGAAATTCTGTTCAGACCCCTTCAGTTTAATTAAAGCTTTCCCTACACAAATTATCTTCAGGATTACACTCTCCTCCCTGTCTTCCCACATTAGAGTATAAAGCCACAGAGAAGATGCGCTGAAGTGCCGGTGACTTCCGTATTGCCTCTAGCACAGCTATAGTGTACACAGTAACGGCTGGTTGGCTTAGGGAGGTTGGGTGGGCTAGCAACCACGTCACGACCAAGGTTCTATCACTTGAATATTTGTTTGGACTTATGGCTATTTGGTCAGAGAACTCTGGAGACTAGCCACTCCTATACTTGCATATGATGTCTTGACAAAGGTAGGCCAATCAGTGGATTTCCTCTTAGGAGCTATGATGTCACAGGTTGCTAAGCCTGTGACAGGCTGAAATAAATAAAACAGACGTACTTCCTGGGAGCTTTCTGACCCACTTTATTGTTCATTGAATTTCTCTCTCATAGTAAACAGGCACTTCAGATTTAGCAATGGCTTTCTTTTTTTTTTTAATTTATTAAAGATTTCTGTCTCTTCCCCACCTCTGCCTCCCCTTTCCATCCCCCTCCCCCAATCAAATCCCCCTCCCTCATCATTCCAAAGAGCAATCAGGGTTCTCTGCCCTGTGGGAAGTCCAAGGACCACCCTCCTCCATCCAGGTCTAGTAAGGTGAGCATCCAAACTGCCTAGGCTCCCACAAAGCCAATACGTGCAGTAGGATCAAAAACCCATTAGCAATGGCTTTCTAAGCAGAAAGACTTCTGCTTTCTGGAATTGCCATGCCATTAGCACAACACACGTACATGTAAATAAAGTACAGTATGCAAACAGTTAAGCTGTCGGCTTGCTTTGCAATGAACAGCTTAGTCTTTGATTCTCCAGTACATGTCTGACTTAGCATGCAAGAGCAAGCCGAGGTAGTTGCCTTGAATACTGGCTAAATTGGAAGGCAGAGAATGCCGGGTTTAATCCTAAACCTGACAAACCAGATCTCATCTCTGCCTCAGTCACAGGCTTGATTGTCACATCACAGTGAAGGGAAGCTCCCAGTCAGACAGTGTTATTTCCTTTGGCCAGTTCAGAAAAGAATTAAAGATTTTTTAAACATTTTAATTTCATAGGTATAGGTGTTTTGCCTGCATGCACAGCTGTGCAGAGTGTGCATCTGGGGGACCAAAAGAGGACATCAGACCCCTAAAACTGGAGTTAGCCATCATGTGGGTGCTAGAAACAGAACCCTCAACTTCTGCAGCAGCAGCGAGTGCTCGCAGCTACAAATCCACCCGGGGTCTGAAGGAAAGACATTTTAAGGGTTAAAATCTAACTGTAAAGTGGTGAGGCACATGCACACATGTACACATTTGCATATTCATAGGAGAACTGCTCCTCAAAGGCGTTATCCTTGGATTATGCATCTTATTCCTATGACCTTTCAGGACATCTTTGGAAAGCCTCCTTCGGAGAAAATGACTGCAGGGGCTGTTAGCCTCCTATGCAAGAGAATCTTAATCTTCACTTATGCAGTAGTTTTTCTCTTTCCTTTTTAATATGGGTGCATTTATTCTTTCTCTAGAAAGTGTTTCCTTTACTATACCAAAGAGGATCATGATGATTTTTTTTTTTTGCCACAATCAAACTTTGTCATGACCAAACATTTTTGCCTACAGTCTTGATTTCATTGTGGTAGTTTGAACAAATGGTCCCATGGGCTCATATGCTTGAATACTTGGCTCCCAGTTGGTAGAAATTGGATGTCACCATTTACCCAAACTGCTCTGATCAAGCTCTCTAGTGACTCCCCCCCCCCCACACGCACACACACACAGCACTGAATCTACTGATCCTTCCTGTTTACTGAACATAGACTAGTTTTCTGCCTGAAAGTTTCCCATTTGGCTTTTGAGGTAAGGTCAGTCGTCCTCATGAACTTAGACCATGAAACCCAATATGGACGAGTTCAACAGAACCAGCATATACGGGCTGCCCGTGCGTGCTTCAGCATTGCCAGGGCATCAATTTCATTTTCAAAAATTTCGTTTTGTGAGGTTAATAGTCTCCCCTTATTTTCCTTATCCCACAGCAGTTCGATTTTCCCTGCATATTTTCTGCGTTCTTTCTGGTTACCTATACTTCTAACTACACTTAGTCCTTTGGTTTCTCTTTTTCTCTGTCCACCCATCCACTTGACCTTTCATTAACATTCCCAGGCTTAAATGCTATTAATGACTTACAAATTACTGTCTCTAGCCTGGATCACTCCCTGATTTCTGATTTCAAACATTCATTTGTCTACTCAACACCTCCAAATGGCACAACTTGAACTCTTAATCCTTCTAGATATATCCCTCTTGTAATCGCCTCCTGCCTCAAAAATCGGCAGTTCCATCTAAGCTCAAGGCCCAAACCCTTTAAATTATCACAAGTTTTCTCTTTCTCTCATATCACAACCAAAGCATCAACAAATCCTTTCTGTGCTACCTTAAAAAGAATTTTGAAAATCTGACTATCCTATTGACCGCTTCATTCTTGCACCGATGATTAAAATAACAAAAAAATAGCATATCTGATCTCCCTGCTTCCATCTTAGACCCCTACAGTCTTCTTTCTAGCATGAACTTCTTATAACTTTAGTCAGCCACAGCTTCTCAACTCCATATGTTATACCACAAAGCCGGACATCCCTCCAATGGCCTATAGAGCCTTAGTCTCACTCCTTTCCCCCTCTGCCCTCATCTCCCACCCCACTCCTCCTCTACCACAGCAGCTTCCTTCTTTCTTTTTAAATGAGTCAAGCATGCTTCTGTTTCAAGACATTCGCATTTGCTACTCTGGCTGGCTGGGTTTTCTCCCAGATCGTACACTGCTGCCTTCCTCACCCCATTTATGCTTCTGCATACATTTAAAAATAATTTTTGAATATATATTTTTATTTTTAAAAATAAATAGTTTCCCCCATACAGTACATTCTAATCATAGTTTTCCTTCTTCCAACTCATTCCAGATTCTTCCCGCCTTCCCTCCCACCCAAATCCATACCCTTTCTTTTTGTCTCTCTCATTAGAAAATAAATAGGTATCTAAAAATAAAAAACAAACAGAAAAAAAGAGTCAAAGAAAAAGCACAAGAAACACACATTTGCAAGCACAGGAATTCCACAAAAACACAAAACTGCAAAGCATAATATATGAGCAAAAGATCAGCGAAGTTAAAACATAACAAAGCAAAACAGCCTCTTAAAAATACTACTGATTTACCAAATACTTTATAATAAAAAAGTAAAATAAAAAAAATACTATTGAGTTCATTCTGTGTTGGTCATCTACTGCTGGGCATGGTTTGTATATCTAGTGTGACTCTTCTGAAGAAAACTAAGCTGTGTGGGATAATCTTTTTGTGCACTGTGAAGATGTGCCTTTGCCAAGGTGCCTTCTGATTGGTTTAGTAAAGAGCTGAATGGTCAATAGCTAAGAAGGAAGAGGTTAGGTGGGACTTGCGGGTAGAGGGGATGAATGGAGGTGAGACAGAGATGCCCAAGGACATGGAGAGGAAACAGGAGGTAAAAGATGGAAGAGAGGTAAAAAGCTAAGAGGCAAAATGTAGATTAATATAAATGGGTAATTTAAGTTAAAAGAGCAAGGGGACAAGCCTAAGCAATAGGCCAAGCTTTCGTAATTCATAGTATGCCTCTGTGTCATTTTTGTGAGATGTTGGCTCAAAGGAAAGCCCGTCTACACTGCTTTCCTTTGCTAGTGTTTATCAGCTGGAAAGAGCTTCTAGGTCAGGGATCCATTTTCTTGCTTAGATCTACGCAGGCTCTGTGTGTGCTGCCATGGTCTCTGTGAGTTCATTTGTGTACCAGCCCTGTTGTGTCTTGAAGGCCTCGTTCCCTTGGCATCTTCCCTTCCCTCTGGTTCTTAAAATCTTTCTCCCTCCTCTTCTGCAGAGTTCCCACAGCCCTGAAAGGAGGAATTGGATGGAGACATTCCACTTAAGATGATGTGTTCCAAACTTTCTCACTCTGCACCTTGCCCAGAGTGAGAAACTCTGTATCGGTTTCCATCCACTGCAGGAGGAAGCTGATGATGGCTGAAGGAGACACGGATCTATAGGTAGAGCAGAGTATGGTTGGAGTCGCTATATTTGCAACTCTGGATCAGTGTGCCAGGGCTGCCGCAACAGAATACTACAGGTTGAATGCTTTGACTGACATTGCTTCACAGTTGCGGAAGCTAGAAGGCTGTGGTCAAGGTATAGGCAGGTCTGACGTTTTCTGAGGATGGCTTCTGCCTGTGTTCTCATGTTCCCTTTCTTCATGTGCACACTCCCGGTGACTCTCTGCGCATCCTATGTTATTTCTTATGAAGAAAGGTACCAGTTTGATGGGTTGCAGTACACTCTAACAGACTCAGTTTTTAGACTTTTAAAATGATATACATACTTTAAAAAATACGTATACACACACACATACCAAATTTTGTGTGTACGGGTATTTTGCTTGCACTTATGTCTGTGCACCAGGTGTGTGTCTGGTGCCCTTGGAGGCCAGAAGAGGGTATTGGATCCCCTGGAACTGGAGTTATAAATGGGATTGTTAGCTGCCATGTGGGCTCTGGGAATCAAATCCAGGTCCCCTAGTAGAACAGCACCAGGGCTCTTAATCACTCAGCCCTCTCTGCAGGCTCAACACAGCAAACTCATTTTAATTGTAGTTATCTCTTTTAGAGGGCCAACCACCCCCAAATAGTCTCAGTACAATGGAAAGATTTTTTTCTCTCTCTTTTTTTCTCATTGCTGAATAGCCAGTGCCTATATAGTGGCCAACATGCATAGCAGGCGCTGAATAAACATTTGTAAAATGATGTAATACGTTTGCACACTTCTCTGCCCCCTGAAACCATTTGAGTTGGCAACCTCTAACCTCTCTCCAGTCAAGTTATTTTCAGTCAATAAGTCTCACTTTTGCACCAATCCTCTGTGCAGTGATGTGCTTCACACTGGAATGATCTGACAAACAAATGCAACAATGAAAAAAAACCAACTCTTTTTCTTTTTGCAATAATTTATGCCCAGAGGTGCATAAAAATACATACATGCAAAAGAGGCAAAAAGAATAGTAACATGCAGTGCAAACTTAAACTTCAATAAGCAGGGCAACTTAGCAACCAGGGAAAGAAAGGGGATAATGATTCTGATGTATCAAATGAAAGCAAAAATCAAATATCAGGAGTGTATTTCAAAGCTATGAGAAGAAAGACAGAGATCTCTGGAAGCCATTCGAGGTCTCCTGTGGATGATTTTGAGGCTCAGGAAGGAGTTGATGTGCCTGGTAGTGCCCAGGGCACGATGGTGCTGGGCAGTAAATGGAAGTAGATCAGAGATGTAATTCCTGTAACATGAGTGCTTGTTGGGGTGCAACAGGAGGGCATGGTAGAGCCTTATAGAGGAGTCCCTCTTTAGTCTCTGCCCAAGTTCAATTTACTCTCCATAAAAACGCAATAAAAAAAATCTCACTTGCCTCCAGACTGTGGAATACTTTTGATTCCAAACTATTTGGAATAGAGATTGTAACTAACAATATTTTTGGAAAGAACTTAGATGTTCTTTTTTTCTTTATTTCAGTTAAATTTTTTCATTTATTTTTACATACCAAAGGCAGTTTCTAGATGAAGTTCTTGAAAATAGAAAAAAGTAGAGGGAGGAGACAACACAGTACTATTTTACCAGAATGGATAGCAAGGAGTTTAACGACCCTGCAAGATGTTGAAAAACATAAAGTCGGGGCTAAAATGATTTATTCCAGCAAATGGCAGATGTGCAAAGTGAGTTTTGAGTTCCTGATAGGGGGTGGGGGAATTTAACATGTGCATAGTTGGGAAGGAAGCTGGGAAATACTATCAGCCACCTCATCATCGTCATCATCATCACAACTTAAATTCAAGGAATGCCCCTGGTTTCTGATGCACAGAACACCCCTTATGCACTGAGCCATCTCTCCAGCCCCTCTTCCCTGAACACTCTTCTCTATGTTACTCTCTCCAAAGTGTAATGTTCTCATGCTAAAGAGAGAAAATAATTTTGCTCTGTATACTAATAACAGCACACACACACACACACACACACACACACACACACATATGAGACAGGGTTTCTCCCGTAACAGTCCTGGCTGTCCTGAAACTTGCTTTGTAAACCAGATTAGCCTCCAACTCACAGATATCCTCCTGCCTCTGCCTCCTGAATGCTGGGATTAATGGTGTGAACCACCACCACTTGACTAACAACAACACTTAAAATATTTATCGTTTATGAATGAGCGCTTTGCATGTTTACTTGAAGAGGGCATCAGATCCCATTATAGATGGCTGTGAGCCACCATATGGCTGATGGGGATGGAACTCAGGACCTCTGGAAGAACAGCCTACTGAGCCATCTCTCCTGCCCCTAATAACAGCATTTTATTAGGTGTTGAGTTTGTTGGTTTTCTGTTACTGTAAAAACATCTGATGTAGTCAATGAATAAGGAGGGAAGGTTTATTTTGGCTCTTGGCTTTGCCAATTTCAGCCTTTGGTCAGTTGGACCCATCAGTGTTGGGTCTGTGGCAAGTCACCTCATCATGGTAGAAATATGGAGAAAACGAAAGCAGAGAAAGAGGAAGGGATTGGGGTCTCCAAGCTTTACCTCTTACGTAGTTGGGACCAACCTAAGCTTTTGGGGACGGTTATCCAACTCAAAGCAGAGCTATCTAATGATTTCAATCACCTAGTTGTCTCTTGCTAATGAGAATACTGACATGCTAGCTTTATTCTCAAAACACAATTCTTTTATGAATTGCATCTTTTCCATTAAATCCTCCATCCTATGTAAAATGTGAAGAGATTTTACATGAGATATGCCAAGCACAGGCGTCTTTGCTCTTAGTCTACTTTCCAGGGCATCTCTTGCAGCACATTAATCCAGCCTGGTCTCGCGTTCTGAGCACTGAATGTTAGAAAAGTTTCCTTTTGTGATGTCCCTGTCAGCCACGTTCAGAAAGAATGTGAACATTCCTAACTTGTGCTTAATATAATTTTATGACTTTCTCGCCCATAAATTTAATCCATGCTCAACTGTTTTGATTTCTAGACCATATAACCCTTTCCCGGCTAATAAGAACTGTAATTTTACTACCCACTGTGTGAATAACTACCTCTTCTGACTTGTCTCTCTTGGCTTCAGGAACTCTTTATTAATTCCAGTATTGGGGAGTCGAGGGTCTGTTTACTTTATCTACAACTGCAACCAATTATTTCTCCTTTTATGATTTGCATACACTCAAATGACCTTGGGTTTTAAAATTTTCTGTGATCACATCTATAAACAAAAGCAATCTAAGATAAACTCTTCTGAGTGAATCTGATTCTTTAAAAAGGAAGACAGGAAATAGCAGAGAGTCCAGATAACAAGTGTTTTTATTACTGATTAACTCTCACCAATGCAAACATGTTGAAGATAGAGACTGGCTTTTATTAATTCTTGGGGGGGGCTCATCCTCAGCACACTGGTTCTTATATATCTATATCTCTTTTTCACCTCGACTTAAAAACACATAGCTAAGCTTCATCGCCAGTTTTTCATTCAGTAGCTATTAGGTGGAGACTAGATTTGCATAGTTAACATGTAAGTGCCCAGGAGACCTCGGCACATCTGGCATGGGGATCACAGTTGCTGAACCTCTGCCTTAGCACAACTAATGTTACCTGCACAAGGCTAAATAGAACAAGCTGTAGAGGGGCCATTAGGCAAGAAACTAGTATGGTTATGGCCTAGCGCACGTAACACAGAGAGCCCAAGAGGAAGCTGCTTAAGTGTGGAAGGTAAGCCTGGCAGATAGTTAAGAGAGGCAGTAGGGCTTGCTTACTGAGTCTAGGCATCTAGTTGCAGGGTTAACTCTTCCCATCATTCCTTTCTGTTTTCCATCAGTGAGTCAAATGTTGTTGCTCTAGAAAGCGAGGCAAGGAAAAACAGCTTCCTTTAAAAAAGAGTTAGATGCAGAAGTTGCTCATCACCTTTTTTAAAAAAAAAATATTTATTTATTTATTTATTTATTTTGTATACAATATTCTTTCTGTGTGTATGCCTGCAGGCCAGAAGAGGGCACCAGACCTCATTTCAGATGGTTGTGAGCCACCATGTGGTTGCTGGGAATTGAACTCAGGACCTTTGGAAGAGCAGGCAATGCTCTTAACCGCTGAGCCATCTCTCCAGCCCCCTGCTCATCACCTTTAAACGTCTTGGCTATCGGCTAGAACAAATTCATTGTGTTTGATAGTTTTCATTGTGTTTGGTAGTTTTATGCCAACTTGACACAGGCGAAAGTCATCTGAGAGGAGGGAACCTCAATTAAGAAAACGCCCTGGCAGGACTTATAGGAAGAGCCCACCAATGACTGGTCTAATTTTAGGCCTACTGCCACCAAGGAGGGCTTATGCGCGACACTCACTGTCTGCATGACCAGGACCCGGAACCTGGATAGCCCAGAGACTTAGGATAGAAAGAGAATTAATAAAATGTTATTCCTATGCCATTCTGCTATGCTCACAGGTCAGTGCCTAGCCCTATTGTCATCACAGGGGTTTCTGCAGGCAGCTGATCAGAGCAGATGTAGTGACCTGTAATGAGTCCTTTTCTGTCCCACCAGCCAGCTTCCAAATAACGACATAGAGATTTACTATTAATTATTAAAGCTTGGTCTTAGCTTAGACTTGTTTTTAACTATCTCATATAACTTAAATCAACCCATTTCTATTACTTTATGGTCTACCATGTACCACCCATCCCGCTTCTTCCGTGTCTCTTGGTATCTCTACCTTTCTTCTTCCCAGAGGCCTCTCTGTCCCCAGAAGTCCCACTGACCTCTTCTTGTCTAGTCATTGGCCATTCAGCTCTTTATTACTCCACTCACAGCAAATACATCTTCACAGTGTACAAATATCTCAGAACAGAGATCCACGACCAAACATTAGGCAGAGAGAGCCCAAATTAGAGATCTCTACTGGGCTCCTCCCCTTGGAGCCCGGGGAACCCTGCAGAAGAGGGGAAGAAGGAATGCAAGAGTCAGAGAGATAGAGAACACCAGGAAAACACGGGCCACAGAACCAAATACACAGTGCTCATAGGGACTCACAGAGATTGACGTCGTAATCACGGAGCCCGCATGGGCCTGTGCTAGATCCTCTGCACATATATTATGGTTGTTTAGCTTGGTGATTTTGTGGGACTCCTAACAGTGGGGTCAGGGGTGTATTTGACTCTTTTGTCTGATCTTGGGACTGTTTTCCTCCTACTGGGTTGTCTCTCCCAGTACTGATATGAGGGGTTTTGCCTAGTCTTATTGCAACCAGTTATACTGTGTTGGGTTGATATCCCTGGGAAGCCTGCTCTTTTCTGAAGAGAGACAGAGGAGGAGTGGATGTGAAGGAGAAGTGGGGGTGGCGGGGGTGTGGGGAGTGGAGAAGGGGGAACTTCAATTGAGATATATTGTATGAGAGAAGAATTTTAAAAAAAAAGTTCCCTCCGTAAAATCGGGCTGTAGGCAAGCCTGTTGGGTATTTTAGTGACTGATCTGGGTAATCAGTAATTGATAGGGGAGGACCCTAGCACATTGTAGGTGGCTCCATCCCTGAGCTGGAGATTCTGGATTCTATAAAAAGGCCGAGTAAGCCAATAAGCAGCAAAACCTTCCTTCTTCCATGTCCTTATACAAGTTTCCAGCAGAAGGCGGGGCCCAGATTAGAGATGGGTCTTCCCACCTCAAAAACTCTAGATTAAAGGCGTGTCTTCCCACCTCAAAGAGTTGGGTTAGAAATAGAATCTTTCCATTCAAACTAAGCACAAACCCCTCCCAGTTACGCCCCTCTAATTTTGAGGTTTTAGTTAATTCCAGATGCAATCAAGTTGACAACCAGGAATAGCCGTCACATTTACTTCACTGCAAGTTGGGAAATCCAGGAGCTACCTGGGGCTGAGAGCGCTGCTGAAGTTCCATTCCTGACAAGAAAGAAGGGGCGGGTGGATGCCGGAAGAGGGTTAGTAGTTACTCAAAATCTATGACAATTCTAAGAATACCGTAGCGAAAACCTGAGCAGTAAGCACAATAAGATGTGGTGTGTGTGTGTGTGTGTGTGTGTGTGTGTACACGTATATTCATTCTTTCTAAAAGGAGACAAGGAAGAAGTTTGTTCTTAATGCTAATCAATACTGAGGTTGTTAATTTGGTGTTGGTATGGATCAAGCAATACAATCCTTTCTGTCGCCCTCAATGTGCCCAGCATATCACAGTGTATCTGAGAAACGCACTTAATATTTTCTTAATAGTTGGATGTGGATCAACAGATGGTTTGATGAGTGTCCACCCAGTTGTAGACCATGTCAGGCCTGGCACGGAAGTCACGATAGTGGCTGGCATAGCAACGACCATAGAGTGGTGAGGCCTACGGGGATAGTTACTCTAGAATGGTGGGAAGGGCATAGGCATCCAGGCATACCGTGACTATACAGAGGTCATGCACTTTGACCTCAGTGGCATCAAGTATCAGCGAAAACAGTGGAAGAGAGGAAGAAGTCTAGAAACATCTCAGGAAAGAGCTTCCCTTTAGTTACAAGCTGCAGTGTGAGTTATAAAGCGATAAAGTGCTCACCTTGCAGGGCTGCTTGGCCTTGGGAATGTATTTGTTTGGTTTGCTAGTTAAGGAAAGTGATGGGTAAGAGAAGCAGGGGCAGGGGCCTAGTCTGGCATCATCTTAGATGTGGAGACGAGAAGCAAGTGTGAGGTGTCCCAGGGGCAAAGGTGCATGACTGTCCTGCACACTTGTCAGAGAATTGTTTGTGAGCTGAGAAGGACTGAATCAGAATGGAGACCAGCAAGCAAAGAGGGCAGGGCTAACAAAGAAGAATCCTCCAAAGGGCCAACAACTTTTGGGATCTCATTACTCACTCATTTCCTCTGTAGGGACCCAGGAAAGAAGCTGACCCAAAGCAACTTGGTGGTCTTGTATGCGCATGAGTGGGCCTCCTCTTACAGAACAAACACTTTCTTCTGGAATAGAGCTTAGGAACAGGACACTTCTTTCTCACTGACTGTCCACAGCCGGAACACTTCTATCCCTAGGTCCAGCTCCCATAGTCATGTCTATAAAACTCACAAAGTTTAATTTTAAAAAGCATCACATAACTCCCTGTTATTGGGAGCAGGTTTGGAGAACTCAAGGAACTCTCGGGAGAGAACATTTATTTGAATTAATAATGCTTGCAAGGCTCTTCTGAGGACACGCTAGTGGTGAGACCTGGTAGTAAGAGCCACCCACAGCACCGCTTCATCACGGCATCCATGTGCCTGAAATGGATACGGCTTTCTTCCAAGATGGAGCTTGTTACTCAAAAAAGTGAACTCTGTTAAATCAGAGTTCAAAATAGACTCATAAGATACATCATTCGCTTTTTAGAAATACCTTTTGAAAATGATAACTGGAGGCCTGATGTGCATGTGGGTTAGGGTAGGGAGGATCTAGGGAAGGGTCTTTCCACAGAGCCAGGGCAGTTATGGTAGATATAAAATATTTCATTTATGTTTAGACCACTGAGTGTGCCATCTTACATGGTTTGAATGTGGATTCGTTCTGAAGCTTCTGGTGGGACGCCATCCCAGTTGTGAGGTATTTAAGAATGTGGAAACACAGGCTGAAGAGATGGCTTGAGGGTTGGGAGCACTCGCAGCTCTTGCAGAGGCTCTGGGTTGAATTCCCAGCACCCACATGGTGGTTCGCAACCATCCGCAACTCCAGTTCCCCGGGATCTGATGCCCTCTTCTGACCTCGGTGGTCACCAGGCATGCAAACAGTGGACACGTACATACAAGAATAAAAAACCACTCATTTATTATCAAATAAAATAAAAACAAGAAAAAGAAAAGAAAATCCTTTCTCCTCTCCCTGATCTGTGGTATCTTTCCTCCGGTATCCATGTTAATTGCTCACCCCCAAGCTTATCCAGCATTGCTAACTTGCATCTTTCTGTGCCTTCTGCTAAGTAATGGGTATATTGCATCTCCCTCGCTGCTCTCACCAGACAGATCCATCATAAAGATGATCACAGTGTTGATCTGCATATCTGAGGACAAATTTGTAACGCACTGGACCCCAGTCTCCTTCCTAGAGAAAGAAACAATCCCCATGGAACCAACAAAACAGGGTTGTTGAGTTAACAAATGATAGCTTAAAAGGATGAGCCCTTGTGCTCCTGGCTGTTGTGGCCCAGGGTGCTGGAAAATCCTAATTGCTAATGATAGGCAATCCGTTTTCAGAGCCGTCCCAGGGAGGGACTGGCTCTCCCCATGCAAAATATTTCAAAAGAGCCACCAAGCTGACAGACTGAAAACAAGTGATCACACAGGGATAGCACATAGTTAAGGATGACACAGGCGGATTCTCATGCTGAAGAGAGAGACCAAGAACGGCCACATGGCACAGCCTTTCCCTTTAACTCACAGCAGACACAGGCCACTTGGGGAACAAAAGCGAAGGGCCGTGCTGGGTGCCTGAATGAAGTTCTGGGGAGTAATTAAAAGAACACTGAAACAAGTGGGGAGAACAGGAGAAGCAGGAGGGGCAGAGAAGGAAAATGTAAAGGCTGAGAATGTAACAGGGCACAGGAGAGGAGACTGTGGACCAGCCAGGGCAGACCACCGCTTTGAGCGTGCTAGTCAAGGTATAGCTCAGGTTCCCAGGGAGGAGCCTGGAAGTGAGTGTGGGAAGGGATGTGAAGAACGCATCCAGGTTGTAGCTTTGTTCTTTCATCAACGTCCTGAGTGTAACTGACTGGGTGTAACAGTTGACATTATATGTCAGCTTTTGTTACACAGGTAGCTGGGGAAACTGTTTTTTTCTTTATTTTTTTTTTCTTTCATTTTTGGTGTCTTATGAGGGTATTTCTAGAAAAGACTGGAAGTTGAGTCAGTAAACACTCACCAACCAGTGTACTGAGGGACCATTTCAAAAGTTTGGGAAAGGCCAACCTGTTCTTTCCTTGAGCTGATCCATCTTGAAATATCAAAGTTTGTGATTCCCAGGCCTTCAGACTCTGGGGCTTACACAGGAGCTCACATTCCAGTCTCCCGGTTCTGAAAGCCTTGGACTGAGTGTACCACAGGTGATTTAGCCTTTAAATCTTGACGTGATTACACTACTGTCCTGAATCCCTAGATTTAAGACAACATTCTATGATTTTTTTCCCTCCAGTCTTTGTGAGCAAATCCATACAACAAATTTTTTTAAGGATTTATTTTAATTAATTAATTTTAATGTACATGTATATACTGTGTGGGTATGTGCATATGAGTACAGGTGCATGCTAAGGCCAGAGATATCAGATCCCCTCAGAGCTGGAGTTACAGGCAGTTGTGAGCTGCCCAACCTCGGTACTGGGGACCTAATTGCATGTTCGTGGCAAGAAAAGTATATGCCATTAACCACTGAGCCATTCTCCAGTCCCCAATAAAGTCTTTCTTCTGTTTCTAAGTGTCCTATTAGATTTGTTTCCCCTGTAGAACTCTCATACATTGAGCAAGGATTTTAATTATTATGGCAAATTCAGATTTTATGCACTAGGAGTCTTAAAGAAGCAGACCACAGTAAAAGTGTGATATCAGGACAGTGTGCAGGAGCTGGTTTCCTTTCACCATGTCGGTTCCAGGGGTCTAACTCAGCTTGTCAGGCTTAGCGGCAGTCACCTCTGCCTGCTGAGGCCCCACACCAGCACCTTCCCACTTCCCCTTTGCAGGAAGCCTCTTGGGAATACTGGAAATTTTATCTATCACACCCGTTGCCTGTTTATCTGTGTGGCTTTTAACCCCTTGCAACACTTCCCTCTACCAAGAATTAAAGGCAACATGGACAAGATCTGCAAAAGCAGGGAGAGGAAAAAAAGCATTAGCACAGGATAACCTCTAAGAAGCAGAAATAAACTAAAATGCAAGTCCAAAGATCCTTGTAAGAAATATTTCCAGTGATATTCTCAGACTATAGGCATCCCTGATGAAGACCTAAAATATAAAATGTAAGAGCCAGTGAATGGCTCAGCAGGAAAAGGTGCCGGATGCTAAGCCTTTGACCTGATTCTGATTCCTGGAAACCCTGTGATAGAGAGAACTGGCCCCCCACACCATCCTCCAACTCTGACAGACATCTAAGGGAAAAGGCAAAAGCACTTTGAAAGCCTGACTTTAGATTTCAGACTTCATCTTGTAGGGTAAAATAAAGTTTAGGTTCCCAAGCCGAGAACTTTGCCGTGGCTGAACAACCTCCTCCCTACACCACAGAGATAGTTATGCATCTTTAGGTCTCTAGAAACATCTTGGCTGTTCCCAACAACAGAAGGAACAAGTGAATCTGATTGGTTGGACTGAAAAGCTTGCATTGTTGACAATGATGGCCTATTCAAGGAAGCCCCTAATCCCTAAATCCTTACTGGTGAACACTGTAACTCTAACTTGGTAACAAATGTTTGTGATGCATTGTGTTTATAAACCTGCTTCTGCCCCTGCTCGGGGCTGTCAGGAGAAACAAGGCTCCCAAGTCCCTGTCCTGCAGCCCTGATCCATCAGTGACCCTCTTATGTGGTGATTTAATAAAATCTTTGATACCCATGTGTCGCCTTCCCCTTCCTCGTGGCATGTAATGGGCTAGGTATAACAACATACCTTGGCATGATCCTGCTCATAAAAATACAAGCGCTAATAAATAAATGAATTAAGAAAACAACATGCCCCCCTCCAACAACAACAACCACCAAAGTAAAACGTATCCTTTCCCTGAGTCAAGTCTGTTTTAATATGGACTTTGGGAAGCAGTGTCTCCTAGTCCCCATTGCCTAACAATGGTATGTGTTCAGTGAAATTAATCTTAAAATTCAAATTTAAACACTTGTGTGTGGAAAAGCATGTATATGCATGTGTGTAAGTCTCAGCACAGCTGCGGGGAGCTGGTTGTCTTCATTTACCATGTAGCTCTCAGGGCCTGAACTCAGGGGGTCAGACCTGGTTGGCGTCAAGTGCCCCTTCCTGCTGCGCTGTCTTGTTGATCCTTGCAAAATTAAACTTGGTATTAGGCCTTGGTGCACAAGCCAGGACTGCCATTTTCACTTTCAGGTGTGAAGAGGGAAGTGCAGATCTATGTTCTGGGTGGTTTGTCATTTCTTAGGGACTGAGGCAGACATGAGACAAGAAGCTTCCCTTCACAGGGAATATGGGAGGCTCCAGTCCTTGCACCCACTGGAGTCCGGCAGAGACAAACAGGTGTCTCTGCAATCTAGATGCGAGGCCTTGGGACCCACCTTTGCGGTTTTGCGGGGTAAATGTGACCAAAGCAAGTTGGATCCAGATTTTAAACACACAGCTATTGGCTGAGTTAACACCGACAACATCAGTACTTCAGGCTCTGTCCTTCTAGTACCCACGTTCAAAACTGGAATGTTTGGAGGCTCAAAGCTTTGGCAATCACAGCTATCGGGAGCATCCTTAAAAAGCACTAGTCGTGGGAGTAGGGAGAAAAGGCTTCACTCTTGAATTTGCTTCTTGCTTACTGACCCTGTACAAGCTAATCCTGTGTTCTGACCCTTGATTTCACCGTGTGTAAAATATAACTCCTCTCAGTGTGCTCCAGAGCAAGGGGGTGGTGCTACTAAACTGTGATGAGTATATAAATAAAAATGCTTACTAGGAACATGAGCCAGCTTGGGGAGGGGGGTGCACACCTTTAATTCCAGGTGGATCTCTGTGGGTTTAAGGCCAGCCTGGTCTACCAAGCAAGTTCTGGGACATCCAGACACACACACACACACACACACACACACACACACACCAAACAACAAAAACAAACAGAAACCTCTGTCTCAACCCCCCCCTCCCAAAAAAAACAAAAAACAACCAAACAAAAAAGAACACCACTTGGGCCCCAATATAAATGATATAAAATATAAATAAATAAATAAATGAAACTGAGGCAATATAATGAATCTCTGAATTTAAGAATAGACATTTGTTGGTTTCTTAGGAGACAAATGTAAATTAAGTAGATTATTATATTTTTATTTATTTGTTGTTGGTGGTGGTGATGTGTGTGTGTACTTATACCATGGTGCACACATGGAAGTCAGAGGACAACCTGCCAGCCAGCGTTCTCCTTCCACCATGCTGGTCTTGGGGACTGAGCTCAGACTGTCAGGCGTGGCAGCAGGTGCCTTGAACCTGAGTCATCCCCTGGCTCTGGTTAAGTGGCTCAAATACAGGAGGACAAACATCATCTCAGTGACACGTGAGCTGTAAGCATCAAGCTGTCTTTATGAACTCCACATAGAAAGGGGATTCAGGCTCACAGCACAGGGCTCTATGCACAGCTTTGAGAAGGGCTCGGAAACAGTGCACCTGTCACAGGAAAGCCTGCATAAACAGGCACACATCAGTGCTCAGACACTGTGAGCTGTGAAGTGTGTGGAAATACTTCAGACCCCAAAGTGCGCCTCAGTTAACTGGGGTGTAGACCCGAGTCTGCTTTGGCTCTCCTGATCATAGCATTTGAGACGGAACTGGAGCATCAATTGGAAGCCTTCATCAATTGAAGCTAATCATCAAGCCAACTGTGTGCAGACTAAAATCTGCCCGAGGAAGGCTGTCTTGACTGGAGTGCAGTGACTGGCTGTCATTCTACAGGATCCCCACCAATTTCTTCACCTCCTCGAACACAGGGTAGGCTAATTCTTTGGCTTTTGCAGATCCAACAAGTAAAATCTTCTTTAAATGGTCCTTATCCTTTTTCAGTTTCTCAATCTCACTCCTGATTGGAGCAAATTTCTCAATCACAGCATCTGCCACCAACAACTTGTAGCGCGCCGTGTCCATGCCTGCGCCGCTGCGCACCGCCTCCTCCACCGAGAGGCCTGACACCGCTGCGTGGATCGCCACCATGTTGGAGACGCCAGCTCTGCTGTCTGGCTCGTAGGTGACCTCCGATGTGAAGTCCGTCACAGCCTTCCGGAATTTCCGCACGATCTCCTCTGGGCTGTCTGTTATTCCGACAGTGGCCAGTTTGTCAGGGTCGGATTTTGACATTTTGGCCGAGGGTTCACGGAGGGATTTCACTTTCTTCATAGACGCTAGTGAAAAGACACGTCATTAAGAATGTTAGAGTCTAGATCAAAAACACCAGAGGTATTATCTGATTGCACAAATTGCACACCTGAAGAATTTGAGCAATTTATCAAGTGTGGAGGTAAAGACACCAGAACCAGGTCTTGTTTAGTGCAGCATCCGCAGCACGGATCAGCAGTGATTCATCCAGTGTAGAACTGACACAAATGGAATTATGTTGGCCGTATTACTTATTCTGTGCACACTTGTGGGTTCCAGGGAACCCAGGTCCCCAGCCTTGCATGGCGAGTGCCTTTATCCTCTAAGCCATTTCTTAAGCTCTGTGAACACTTCCTATCTTTTTTTAAATTTTGTGTTTGCGGATGTGTGTACAGATTCACATGTGTCATGGTGAATCTGTGACCACAGGACAACTTCTGAGACTCTGTTTTGGTCATCCACTTTGTTTTGAGGCAGGCTATGGCTTCCTTCTGCCATCAGGCAGCATCTCCTAGGCTAGCGGGCCATTCTCCTGTCTCCACCTTGCTGTAGGAATGCTGAGACTCTAATTTTTCCATGTCGCTACACAGTTACATACTTACAGATACATGCACACACATAAACACAGTCACAGAAACACACACACAGAGGGGGATGGCAGGCTGTGCTTCATAAACCAGTGTTATTGATAACTGCTTAGTTTATGGCTATTAATGGTGAAGTAGGTAAAAAGCAATGGGTTGAACATTGAACTCTTACTGCTAATATGGAGGTGACGTCAGTGCGCGGGAGACCCTAGCAGAGCTGAGGCTGGCATTGTAGATGCAGTGGTAGGTGTCTGTCCTAGCTCTCCTCTTCATTCAGAAAACAACATTTGGGGACCATCAGTTCTCTCTCGTTTGTCTGGACTATGACGGGGCAGTTCTCATTCTCCTGACCTTTGTCTCACTGTGAACGTTAAGAAGGGTGAGGTACGTGGGTTCTGGGATCAGCAGGGCTGACAGGGCTCAGCTTGGGATAGCTAGACACATGACTTGGACACAGCGTGAACCTGGTTGAGCCTTGTTCTGCTTATGTGTAACACAGGGCGTGTAATTTGCTCTAACAAATAAAATCTTTATTTATACACACAATCTATTGACAAATATTTTAGAAACTAAAAATTATGATTTTTAAAGTTTTTCCCCATATTTCACTTTTTTTTAATGTTCCTACATAATCCCAAATAATAGTGATTTCAGCTAAGAATTGTGAAGCCTGTCAGTGAGAGAGCCAAATTTAGTCCCAGCAAAGTTCCTGGTCTCTAGTCCACTCTTCAACACGAGCCCAGTTTCATAACCATCCGGTTGTTACTTACTGAGAATGGACTTGGGCAATGGAAAGAACTCCCCATACTTCTGGTTGAAACTCCGAGCTAGATCCTGGACAAGTTCCATGTGCTGGACTTGATCCTCCCCGACAGGAACGTGTGTGGACCTTTAATAAAACACAGACAGACAAACTCAGCAAGGCTCCTTCTTAGCCGGAAATGGTATTGCAAGCAGCTGCGTGTCCTGTGCCTACTTCACCATTGGTGTTCAACAAATGGTCACCAACTACAGAGGGAACATGGAGACCAGAGTCTTTATCTGTGTGTCAGACAAATGCTGAGGAGATGGGTGTCTGCTCCGGTTCTGTTTCTCCCATCGCAAAAGAGTGCAGCCATCAACACCAGCGTGACAGGATCTTGCCGGGAGGGAGCCATGGCATCTTGAATAGCATATGCTCTGCGTATAATTGTGTCTAAAAGCCACTCCTCATCCCTCACCCAGTCAGCACAGATCACTGCAACCTAGACCAGATGCTTTTACCTCCGAGCTGCGGCTCACACTTGAAAGACACCCCGCCCATTCTTCAAATTAGAGATGGCAGACGGCTCTTCCGGCCAGAGCCTTTCCTCCTCATCAAAAAAGGAAGTATTCAAGATCTTTCGGCAATATGTGTCTTCATGTTTGAGGAATTGTAATTGGAGGACAGCTAATATGTGACGGGGAACGTCAATGAAAAATCTCAAAGCACAACGCAGATGGGTCTAAGAGACAATGCAGCCCACGGAGAGTGAACTGCAGGGCGTGGGAAGAGCACACTGACCCTGAGGTAAGTTATGAGAGTCTAGGTTCAAATGCGACCTATGTCCACAGATGCACAGATCTGTAACGATACAGCAACCCGGGAAAGGCTGACGTTCCAGGCACTGGGTTGACTCTCGAGGACTGACAGGCAGATACCAATGATGGTCACGATGACAACGGAAGGAGAAAGACATATCTAAGTCAACTCACTGTAGCTGCTTCAAGAGAGCAAAGAAAATGATTTGAGAAAAGGAACTAAGGAAACTTGAGTTTTATCTAAAAGTTTTTATTTATTAAAAAATGAGGATATGAAAAAAACCACTCAGAACACAAAGAATTTATTATTTATGATGGTATCATTCCTGCACGCGCAGTTCAAAGCACGGACTCCTGGGGTGGAGACGGGTGGCTTCAATGGTTAATGCTGGGCTGTGGGGTCAGGTTTGATAAAACAGCTACAGCTTCTGACGGAGGAATTTTATTTTAATCTGGAAGAAGCAGTGAATGAGCATCGCGGGGCCCTCCCTCTTTGCAAGCCTTCATTTCCTCTGCAGAGACAACGACGGCACCATCTTCTTCCGGCTGTTTCCAGGGTTACCAAGGGTAGCTCCTGAGAGTAAACGCTCAATACACGGAAGCAACTGATATGGCAATCACTCGTCAATGTTGGATACGATGAAGGGCAAAATGCCAAGAGAGAGACATAAATGGTCTTATGGGAGGCACACTGGTTTCACTAATAAGATCATCTTTATTTTAATGGCCAACCTTGCAAAACAGAAAGACCAATGCTCCTCCCCAGAGATGGCCATAGACCTGGGGACAATCCAGATTTGGGTACAAACTGTATGTGAAACTGACAGGTGATCCCCAAATATAAATTATGAACTGTATAGGACTCCTGAGAACTCTGACCTAAGAAAGCCAGAACACTGAGTGAAGTGCCTTGTGAACCAGGAAGTGCTTCCTCCTCTCTGGAGGTCAGCAAAAGCAGTTCCGGGAAACTGCAAAGGGCCTGGGAGAGCTAAAGTCACTGGCGCAGAAGGCCCGTGGCTCACTGAGTGGTAGAGGTAGCATGCTTACTTCGTACCCTCTGCTCAGCACGGGTTCCTCTCCGGGGTCCACAAGCACACAGCCTGCTTTTGTCGATTTCTCTTCGACTGGTCTTTGCTACTCCTACCTGGTAATTATACTGACGCCCATAAGCAGAGGTCACCGTGGCTCCCCGAGCCCAAATTAGTCAGCAGAGCAGGTTAAAAAGCAGTTACAGTAGCCCATAGGAAATCACAGTGGACTGCAACTAACACAGAAAAAACAATTACCATAATCAATACACTTTAAGCACATCAAAATGAATATTTCCACATGTCAAAATGGTTCCAGATTCACAAAGTCACCCCCTAAACAGAAAACACATTTAGTTTTCATAATGACACTGTGTGCGTCTTGCCTTATGTCGGATCCTTGACTCTTTTCTTACAGTTCTGTGGGGTTTTGATTTTTGTTATAAGAGGATTAAAACCATTTTAATTTTTTTCACCTGGCCCCGTTGCTCCACGTGGCATCTGCATCTGACTCTGGTTTGTTTGTTTCTGGTCCCTCCTCCCACGGCGGCCGCTGCCGCTTTCACCTCCTGTAATTTATCTTGGCCTCTGCTTCTCATGCGTGGAGTTCACACTCCGCATTACCCAGCCTGGCTTTGATTCTGCTCACTCATGGGGCTTATTCTCTTCACGTTTGCAGCCGCTCGCCTTGCAGTCTGCCTTCCACTTCAAATAATTTAGGGCTGCGCTTTTAAAATTTATATCCGACATAATGATATCCATATTAATATGTCCACTCTCCCTCCCCTGTCTCTCCATTCCCTCTCGCCCTGGCTCTGCTTTCTCAGACACAACATAAAACAAAAGTCTTTCATAATTTTGATTGTTATAACTTCTGTCACAGAATAATGCCTCTGATCTTCTTCTCTGGTGACTGAACCGCTTTTCTCCTGCTTCGATCCTTATTGCCTGGAGGTTTGCTTGGGCTCTGCCCCGCCCCGTTGGCAGCATCAGTGTCCAGATGAATGATCATTGCCCGTGGAGATCTTGCTTTCCTACTGGCCTGGCTGTGCCTGTGGGGTTTCAGAACTGCTGCCTTTACTCAGCAGGCCGGGAAAGGGGGCTGGGGTTGTCTTTTCTGTCACAAAGGGCTGGCTCCCCGTCACGGATTGCTTACTGGACATGCGGCAGTGACTGATCATCACAGCAATTAGGTAGCAGACATTGATATTCAGTAGACATTGGGAGGAGCTGTGACTTCTGATGAGGCCTCTCCTAGGACTGCCCACTCAAGGGCAACAGCATAGTCAATGTGTGGCTTCCCTGACACAGGACCCGTGCACAGTCGTTCTACTGTGAAGTTGTAGTTCCTTTTCTTTACCGTCACTACCATGCTCTAGGCTGGTAAGACAGCCTCGCAACAGACTGGCCCAGCTGCTGTTCTCTTTAATCCATCCTTGCATTTAAGGTTTCCTTTGGAAAGCATTGATGACATCCAATTCGCTGGTCCTTAAATTCCACCGACAGCCTCCCATTCTGGGAGCACACATTGGTTAGTTTCTTGTCAACCACAGGTCCCTGCTCTCTGCGAGCTCCCAGTGTCCGGGACCAGAGCCTGGAGATTCTGCGCCTCAGACTGCCTTCCAGTGGAGTTTGATTTCACAGGGCACTGTGCACTATAGCTGTTCCAGAAGAACAGAGAAGGTATGCTGTGCAGACAGCATGGTAGAATGAAGTTGGTACAGCGGCTTTCAGGACCATGGAAGAAAGATTCCAGGCCAGCCTGGGCTCACTGGATAAAGTTTAAGAACCCTAAAATTTTAAGACGAGCTCTAAAAAAGCATACTTCCAGGGCAGCACTTCCAACCCCAGACAACAGGAAGAGTCTCAAGCCGAAATTCCAGGCCGCTTATTCTCCTGTCTACATTTTTGTTTCTTTAACTGTTCCCCAGAGACCATGTGCTAACGGCGTGGGCCCAGTCTATGGTGCTACTGGGAGATGTGGGAGCAGGCTGGCTAGAAAGAAATTAGGTCATTGGGGTGTGGCCCTAGAAGGTGATTTGGGGACCCTGGTCTGCCTTTCTATACCTGTTTCTGGTCACCATGGAATAAAGCAGCTCTGTCCCACACTACAACATCCTGCTTCACTCTAGACCCACAGACATGAGGCCAACCAACCACATTCTGAAACTGCTGACACCCAGGCCAAAGCTGACTTCACTAAAGACAGCCGACTGACAGAATTTAGCTTTCTACTTACAGCTTTTAAAGGCCCACCTCCTCATTCTGTGCCATTTCAGACTTTTTTTTTAAACATGTATTTACTTTGTGTGTGTGTGTGTGTGTGTGTGTGTGTGCACGCATGTGTGCATGGTATGCTTGTAGTCACAGTCACAAAACAACATTTGGGAGTCAATGCTCTCCTTCCACACGGTTCTTCGGCTTGTGCTTAGGTTGTCAGACTTGCAGGCAAGTGCCCTGCCTGCTGAGCATGCCCACTAGGCCCATCTTATCCTCTGATTTATGGGCTCAGCTTTTTCTTCTGTTTCTCCTCAAATTCTTGGGTCTTTGAAGAATTAGCAGATTTTCTCTGAGAGTTAATTTATCTCTTTTTAAAAAAATGGGGAGAGATCTCACCCACCTATCTTACAGAGCCATGATGAGAATCTGAATGGCATGTATCTACCAGCTATTGGATGCTCTGGAGACCACTGCTCAACACTTCTCAGTCTTCCCTTCTCTTCCCTCCAAGGGTGTGTACAGCGGCACTGCCTAGAATTATTGCATCACAAGTACTTAGACAACCCTGCTGAATATAAATACATTGTGCATATCTCTCTATATGTATATATATGTATACATATATATACACAAGAAGATAAACAAAAACAAAGAAAAATAAATATTTACTTAATATGTGGCCAGCTATTTAATTTTTTGAGAATGTCAAGAGTATCACATTTACATCGACATCCTTTCCACTCTTCCTTCTCCCCCTCCAACTCTTCCCATGTTTACTCCAACTCACTATTAAATTCATGACCTCTTCTTCTATAATTATTGATACACACAGACAGACTGACCGACAGACAGCTACACACACACACACACACACACACACACACACAGACACACACACACACTCCTTACTGAGTCCACTGAGTGTTGCTCCTATGTTTATGTGGTTAGGACAGACCAGCTGTGACTGGAAACTATCAGGGCGCTTGTCCCTGGAGAAGACTGAGTCGCCCTCTTTGCCTACAGCTCTTCATCTGAGGTTGAACCCATCTAATTCTCTCATTCACACTGGTGTGCCATCTGGTGTTGTCATTTTGTAGGTCTTGTTTAGGTGACCATATTGTTGAGATGTCATGGGTACAGCTTCCCTATCATATCTGGAAGACATTATCTAGCAGCTGGCCTTCTGGTCCTCTGAAGGTTAGCTATTTAAAATTAGGCATTCAGGGCTGGAGAGATGGCTCAGAGGTTAAGAGAACTGACTGCTGTTCCAGAGGTCCTGAGTTCAATTCCCAGCAACCACATGATTGCTCACACCCATCTATAATGAGATCTGGGGTCCAGAATATTATATACATAATAAATAAATTAAAAAAATAAAATTAGGCATTCAGATAAACAAGAAATGTATGAATAAAAATTAAGAACTTTTGCTATTTTTGAGTGCTCTTTCTTCATATATTCAATATATATATTCAACATATGCTATTATCATCAATATTATTTTGATAGTGCTAGAGACTGAACCTAGGGCTTCATGCACACTAGACAAGCTTTCTACTACTGAGTTATATCACCTACCCTTTTTATACTTTTATTTTGGGACGGGGTCTCACTAAGTCACTCAAGCTAGCCTTGAACTTGTGACCTTCCTGCCCAGTCTGATGAACAGCTGGGATCACAGACCTGCACCTCCAGGCTTGGCTTAAATTTCTGTTATTTATCATATTCTCTGGATAATATCATCTCAGTTCTCCAGTCCTGGGTTCCTTAAACAACTCCTATGGAAATAATTACATGTCTTTTATAAGCCAATCTGAAGCGGCTTCTCCATTCCTGGTCCAGCATTTGTTCTCTGGCCTACCATACCACTTATTCTAATGCTGACTTTGACAAAAACAAATACAAAGCCTATATTTGACTTGCACCAGCATTTTATGCAGAGGACACACAGATTTTCTGGTGGATAGAAACCACAGATATTTTACCTGTACTTCAATCTATCAACCTACCTATGTTTGTAATATAAATATTCCTAGACATGACTTTTCCCAAATACAGAAAGACATGAAACAAAACAAAAATAAACAGAAAATACTCCCAGCTGCATAGGTGGTCTAGCCTGAGACTAGACAGAAGGGAACACTGGGCTGCTTTTCTTAGTAAAGGGGCATGCAGATGTGCACCTCTGTAATCCAATCATGGCATTAGATCTGGCATGTAATTTCTAGGCTTAGGAAGGAGACCACCATCTTGAAGACAGATAATCACCTGGTTTTATAGAAAAGCATCTTTTATCTGTTTGCATGGACAAACTGTATATATCAGAACACAGATGAGAACAGAAGAATTCTTCCAATATCATCTACCCTCTTTTCTGAAGCCCAGAAGAAGCACTGTTCCAGCCACTAAGGAGATCAGTAGAAGTTAAGGAACTCTTACAGAATGGGAAAGAAATGCCTACCTTGGAAACGCTAAGTACTTCTATGAGCGATTCCTGCTGATGTTGGAGGTAGACTTGCAGTGGCATTTCACTTGTAATTTAATAAATAAAACTAACCTGAAGACCTGGAAAGCACAGCAGCCAGCCACCGGCTCTTACCTTGACCTCAGTCTGAAAATGGCGATCCTGCTTCTAGGAAACCTCAGAATGAGACTGAGACTGAAAGCGGTCTCCTCCCGTTTTATATTCCTCTCTAGTTCTGGGATTAAAGGCATTCACCACTACCACTTGGTTTCTATGGCAAGCTACTGTGATTACTATTGGGATTAATCTACTGGGATTAAAGGTGTGTGTTATTGCTACCTGGTCTATAAGGCTGAGTGGCTGTTTTACTTTTCTGATCTTCAGGCAAGTTTTATTTATTAAAATATAAATGAAATATCACACAAAGACTAAGACAGAGAAGAAGCCAGCAGAAAATTTTAGGGTTTACCTGCCACATCTGAACTACTTACAGTTTTGTGTATGACATGAGGACATTCACAGAGTGGGAAACGGTGGCACATAAAACATGCTTTGAGATCTTAGCAAGTTGCTTTGCTAATGTCAGCTTTCTAAGTGTCCTCCTAGATCTACAAACCATAGAGTTTGTATCATACGCTACTGATCCTATGCAATTTGTTCAATAACTCTCAGAGGTGTCCCTGCTTATCTAATTTGCAAATAAAAGGACTGCAATATCATTTTGCAAATTAGATTTTGGGCAACTGATGAAAATATACATCAGTTGCCTCTTGCCACAGTTTAAGTTTTGCAGCCACAGTTACCTAAAAACCAACCGAGGCATAAAAACATACATGAGAAATCCCAGAAATAAGCAGTAAGTTTGAATATGCATGTCACTGTAAGCAACACACTGTCCTTCCCTGCCTGCCATCAGTCAGCAATCAGCACTCCCATGACAACTATGCACCCCGACAGCTATATGCGCTCTCATGCCACCATTGTGCACTGCCTGGGCACAGCCTCACAATGACTAAGTTACAGCACACTGGTCCCAAAGTGCGCAGACAGTGCTGCTGGCAAATCAGATATATAGAAGGGACCTGGTGAAAAGATGAGCGTTCTCAACTTCAGAAAAAGAAGGCAATCATGTATTAAAATAGATAAAACCTCTAATAGGGACTAATCGGTCTGAGAAATTACAGAGCTGGGAAAAATTAGGTCTGTGCTAATTTTACCAAACTAAGAAAGCATGGCAAGCTTTCTTACTCCCTGCCGCCACAGCTTCAGCTCACTGGTGTCACCAAACGGCACGGGAAGCAAGGCGGGTAACAGCACAGTAAAATAAACTTAGAGCTGGACCTGGGCACAGGCTGTAATTCCAGCTACCCAGAGCTGAGGCAAGAGGAATACACATTTGAAGACTGAATTCACAGGGTAAATTCAAGGCCAGTCTGAACAACTTAGCCAAACCCTGTCTCAGAAGCCAAAACACAAAAATGGGACTGTAAATCTATCACAGGGTTCATCCCCACTAGAGAAAACAAGACAGCTGCATACAGAGAGCCCACACTCACGCAACTGCCATTGCAGGACAGTGCTGTGCCTGTTCTTGCTCACTGTCCTCCCTTCCTCCTTTCATCTCATCCTCTTTCCTCTTCCCCTCCCCTTCTCTTCTCCTCTTTTTCTTCCTGGTCACAAGATGAGCAGTTCGAGCTACTCCCTATTTCTTGTCACTGCCATCCAGCACCCCACTGCAGACTCAAAGCCACAAGCCTCCCTGACCTTAGACTGTGAGCACCTCCGGGTCTTGGTTACTGACTCCAAGCCTTTTTAGCTACGGTGACTCTGGATTTGCTGCTGACCACTCTGTGCCTCGGCTTTCTCTTCTGAAGAAGAGGGTGATGATGATAAACTTCACAAGGCTATTAGGATTCATGTACAGAGATGACTCAGAAAGGTCCCTAACACATAGTAGGCCCTCCGCACTAGCTCCAAATAGTCAGTCACTGAAAGACACACAGATTTAGTTCACAGTGCTGCCTGGTACATCTGATCCTTTCTGTAGCTCCTTCTCCGCAAGTCAGACCTTTCTCTGAAGTGTTAAGAATACTATTGTGTGGCACACGCCTGCAATTCCTGCACACACTCACCATGAGCGTGGGCTGCATAGTGCGACCCTGCTGCTAACAAGCAAAGCACACTCACACACAGCCTTTCTTCTCATGGCGAGAGCACATAGGCACCAGAGCAGGGCTGGCCTCCCTCCTTACTTGTAACACAGGATGTCCGCTGCCTGCAGCACCGGGTATGTGAGCAGGCCCACTGTCCCATCATGCTTCTGCCTTGCAGCCTTAGCCTGCAGAAACAAGAGAGAGGAGAAAGAAATCTGACGTGGACCCAATTACACTGCTCAGCTAAGACACTTTGAAGGGAGGCAAGGAGTGCCCTGGAGGTCCTGCAATAACACACATCCGGGGCCTTTAGCCCCTCCGGCATCACCTGCCACTTACCATGGTCATGCTCCGGGCTCCAGGAGAAGCAAGGGCAACTTCTTACCATTTGTATCTAAGTTTATTCTCGGAGCTGGGGCAAAGCCCACCTGAGCTCTACTACTGAGCTACACACAGTGTCCCTTGCCCCAGGAGGGATCCTGGACCACCTCTATTTCACTTTCATTTCACTAAGGACAAAGGGATTTTCTAGATTCCAAATCAATTATGTTCAGAAGTGAACTATGTTCACAAAGCCTGATGAGCCAAGCTCCATCCCCAGGACCCATACTCTGGAAAGAGAGAGCTGATTCCGGGAAGGTGTACTCCACATGCCATTGCTCATCCTCCCCCCAGACATGATAAATAAAAACATTTAAAAAGATTAAAAACTGAAATTACATTAAATTTACAGATAAATTTTTCCTTCCTTCCTTCCTTCCTTCCTTCCTTCCTTCCTTCCTTCCTTTCTTTCTTTCTTTCTTTCTGTGATCTTGTGCCTATATATGTTGGCATGACTGAAGGTATATGCCAGAAGCTTTCATGTAGAGGTCAGAGGACAACTTTTGGAGAGTCAGTTTTCTCCTTCCACTGTGGGCTTTAGGAACTGAATCCAGGTCATCAGGCTAATGCTGAGTCATCTTGCTGCCCAATTTGAGGATATATTAGTACTATTATTTTTATTTATCTATTTCTGTGTATTTATGTATGTACATGCCACATGTGAGTAGGTGCCTGCATAGCCAGAGAGAGGGTGTAGGATCCCCTAAAACTGGACATACAGGCTGTTGTGAGCTACCTAATGTGGTGCTGGAAGAGTAAAAAAGATCTCATAACTTCTGAGCTATCTCTCCGGCCCTTTACTTTTTATATTGGCATGCTGGCCTTGCAGTCACACAGGAAGCAAGGTGCTGTGGAAAACACTAATGCTTACTGAGTGCTGTTAATCTGCGATCCAAGCTCTATCCATCAACCCTCCAGATAACCCACCTCAGTAGCCCTGCCCCACCCTTCACACCACTCCTGTGCTCACTGTTCCCGTCCTTCACACCATTCCTTCTGTGCTCACTGTCCCTACTTTTTACACCACTCCTGTGCTCACTGTCCCTACCCTTCACACCACTCCTTCTGTGCTCACTGTCCCAGCCCTTCACACCACTTCTGTGCCTTTGCATATCTTCCCAGGGTACTCAGAGAACTTTTTACACTTAATTATTAGATTCAATCAGAAATTAGTAGTACAATGCTGTACTAAAATATCAAAGTCTTGCCTAAATTAAAATATGTTAGAGAGTCTTATAAAACCTTTGTTTCCAGTTCCTGGCATGTGGTCAATCTGCAGCCTCCCCATTAATGTCTTATTTACCAGCTCTTTGGACATTCACAAGATACCAATTTTTGTTGTGAGCAATAGAATAGGCATTCATTTTTCCTAGTTCTGGATGCCAGGAAGTAAAGGATTAAGACAAAGACTAGAGCTAGAAAAGAGAGCCCCTGCCACAGCCCACACCCCACCTCCAAGACTGGCCAGTGGTGCTTTTTTATGTGTGTGTCCTTATTTCCTTTGTGAGAGAGGTAAAGGGACTTATTTTAGAACATCAATCCTACTCATGAGGGACCCACCCTTTCCATCTGACCACCTCTCAAAGTCCTGGCTGCTCGGGGTTGGGTTTCAAGGTAAGGATCTGGGAAACAGGCACCCCGGTACCCAGACCGGGCACAGGCACTTGGTGGGGGGGCTTCTCTCTGCAGTTTAGGGAATGGCTTCTGAAAAGCAACTTCTGAGGCAATGAACGGCCCTGAAAATACGCTCAAAAGAAGCTGAAACCACAGTGAGTGCTGATATAATTGGGGCTACCTAATTCAAGTTAGCCAATTGCAAAAGTAAATGGCCATGAAGCACTGTAAATTACCTAATTTATCTTCTTAGTGGAACTTCTGTGGACTTGAACCATTGTCTAGGCTCAACTTGTTTAAATGTTAAAAATATTGTTTCTTCTCCCCATAGAGAAAACATTCTTCCCAGGATGCTTGGTGGTTCCAGGGGGTATTGGAGACAAAATCAGGGACTAGTACTCTAGAGATTCTGATTGTTCATTAACTATAACGTAGTAGGTTCAAAGCCATTCCCAAATCTATCCAAATACAGATATAATAAATAGGTCTGAAGCCGGAGTCCTGGAGAACCCTTCTGTTTTCTGCTCCACACTGTGACGTGGAGAGGTGGGTGATGCTGATCCAGCCTACAGTGAGTGGTGGACCAGGGTGGCGAGTCAACTCAGGACTCCAAGAACCTGGCACAGCAACAAACAGACGCCTTCCTTTCCATTAACAACCCTGTCCTGGCATTTACCTTCCACTGGTGTAAATGCTGCAGCCGGGGCAGTCTGACCATGCAGGTGAGGATCCAGCTTAACTGAGTGTGTTCAGGCACCTAAGGGAGAAATAGTAATAACAAAAAACAGTAAATATATATATATATATATAAATATAAAGTCAATGTCTTCTTATATAAAAGCAGAAATAATTAGACAAGATGGTTAGCTCAAATAGTTGAGAATAACCCAAGTCAAGGTTATTAAAAGGAAACAGGTGAAGGGCCGGGCTGTTATTTCTGATGCATAGACCCTTAGGTCAAGGAGAAGAATATATATATTCACCACTGCTACCACTAAAAGCACCCATCCAAACTAATACAAATACCAGTCTTTTGTTTAAGTTCTCAACATCCCTAGTAAGGAGGTGATCAGGGAAGTTTCAGTATCTTCAATGTGGATTTTACTACATCCTAGGGTACCCATCCCCTTGAAATGTCAGGCTTGTCAATAAATCTCCTTTCCTCATCTCTTCTCTTGTCTCTCCCCTTCCCTTCACTCTCCTCTCCTCTCCTTCCCTCCCCTCTCTTGCCCTCCCTTCCCCATCCAAAGCCCTCTTTGATCCTCTTTAAATCCATGATGATAGCCACAAAACTTTTCATATAGACAGCAAAGAAAGGCACCTAACTCCAATGAAAAATTTGGCCTGTTCAGATCTGCAGTGATGAGAAAGTGGACTGGCTGCATCACCTGTCCACCAAAGGAGAGTTGTAAAGATCCTAGCTCCTCCTCTTTTGAGTCTTTCTTCACTTTCTTTTTTTTTTTGTATTGTTTTGTTTTCCTACCCCCACCACTAATCAACAAGAAAATACAAACTCTCCTCAACCTAGTTTTGTTTGAATCAAGTTTAATCAAGTAAGCAAAACCTGGCAACAATTGGGATGATTCTTGGGCCCAGGCCATATTCTAACTGATGACCTAGAATGTGAGTCCTAAGAATCCCATTTCTAGGCCCTGGGGATTCCGAGTCTATTGATTGTGGCATTCTGTGTCCATATGATTCCCTTAAAAAGCAGAGACTCTTGCCAATTCTGCAAAGTGGCCCCAAATGTGTTCTCTGTGGGTTTTGCAAAGGGAACATAAAGGGATGAAGATGAACCAGCGCAGGCCTGTTTCACTAGCAAGGAGCCGACATCTGGAGCAAGACAGTTTCTCTTTTTCCCCCCCTTCAAGTTAGAGAGAAGGAAGAGTTGTTTTTCATGTATTTGACAAGGAATTGCTTTTAAAGTTTTGCGAGTGGCTGGGTGGAATCTGTCATCTTTCTTCTAAGGGGTTTCAGGGAAGGCAATGGCTATGACAACACTGCCCGAGAAAACTGCCAACTTCTGCTGCAGACAAACAAGCGGTGACCCAGCATGTCGCCAAGAGGATTAGAGTGGCTTCCAGTCACGGCGAAAAACGCATCCCATCCCAACACAGCTAACACGCACTGGGCACAGAGAAGAGTGCCATTGAATGGAGGGAAGGAATGAGAGCACAGCCAGTGAGTGTGGGTGACATGTGCAAAGAAGCAAGAAAGGCTTAGCCTTGGCAACATGATAAAAAGCTTACCACTGTGTCTCCTTGAATGACAGTATTCTGCTTGGAGTAGCTTTTTGTTTGGCCAGATGGAATGAGAATTATTTAACATTCAGCAGAGATTTTGATGTTTTCAAATTAGCATTAAATTAATTCAAATAGATTCCAGTAGAGAAATTAGGTAAAAGGTCAAGACCAGTTAACTTTTTGCCGTTCGTCTTCAATCATTATAAGAGAAACACTATGAGAAATAATTGTCTCGGTCAAGACAATCACATGGAGAGGTACTAATTTCTATTTGAAAAAAAAAATTTCAAAGTGGTAAATACTTAAATATATTATTTTCCTATGCTGTGAAGCCACAAACAAAACAACTACATTATCTGTTTAAGCCACAGACAAAGGTCAGGGCAGGGAATTGGCCTATTCACCATCCACGAACAAGACTGTACCCATCCACAGAACAAAGCACAAACATTCTTCAGCCACTGTAGTTTGGCTGCCTTGTTGGTCCCTGTAAAATACAGGCTGGTGAATGGTATATACTAGGCACTGGCTGCAAGTATGACCTTCACCAGAAGCTGCAGAAAGAACAGAGTTGCAAACCAACTTGTTGATACAGGGAAAAGCAATATCAAGAAAGTAGCTGCAATGGGAGCTAAACCATAGCAGGTGAAGGGTAAGGCTACCAAGCAAGGTATGAAGACGGACACACAAGGATGGCAGTGGGGCTTAAAGCTAACTTGAAGATTCTATCCAGGGAGCATGGGTACTTTTATACCCTTGGCAGAAGCATAGTCCTTTTCTAGGGGAGTCCCTTGGGCTGAGTGTGTAGCTTCAGGAAGAACTTGCAGGAGGGAAGAATGGGACCCTTGCCCAGCTATCCAGATCACCTCACACCCAAGAGCTTTTGTCTTTCATTTGAAGGAGTTGACCTGGTTCTGTTCCTTAGCTAGGTTACTCTGGATAACCTGATACTTTAGCATCTAAGTAAGTTCTTTGGGCTTCAGTTTCATTATCGACAAAGGAAGGGTAACAGTAATTTCTACCTAAGACTGCTCAGAACAATACCTAGCTCAAAGTCAGTTACTATTACTATAGGTACTAAAAAAATACTGTCTCCTGATTTCACATGTCTTCCCCTCCCTCTTTGTTCTTGTTATCTCGGAAGCTGGCCCTGTTGCCTTTCCTCAGACACACTCCCACCTCAGTGGCTTTCCCTTGGCTCTTTTCTCTGAGAGAAGAATTCTCCTCTCTAACTCCTTCACCTTAAGTCTGCTCAACCATTACCAGATCCCACCATTAGAAACAGCAACCTGCTACCCTCCTGTCTCATAGCGAGTGTAGCTGATTCCTTTTTACTTTACTTATAACCTAATCTGATGGTCTGAAGGAGAGTGGCCTCCATAGGCTCAAATGGATTAGGACATGTGGCCTTGTTGGAGGAAGTGCATCAGTGGGGGAGGGCTTTGAAGTTTCAGGACTCTTCTGATTCCCAGTGTGCTTGTGGATCAAGACATGAGCTCTCAACTGCTCCTGCCACCATGCCTTTTCTCTGCCATCATGGACTCTAACCCTCTGAAAATGTAAAACAATTAAACAACTTCTTTATAAGTTGCTTTGATCATGGTGTATTGCTGCAGCAATGAAAGTAACTGAACCTTCTAATATAATTTACTGTTGTCTTATGCACTATTGTTGTTATTTATTTTTCTAATCCAACAGAATTAAAGATTTTTATTTGAATTATTCACTGGCACAGCATAAGTACTTAGCAGAGCACTTAGGATTTACATATATTCATTGAATACTTGCAAAATTTATAAATAAGATTACATGCTTACTAATAGAGAAATGACAAAATCAAGTGTGATCATGCAATGACACATGTGGCTGTTAGTTAATTCAACTGTCAACTTGATTTGATTAAGGTGTTAATGAAGTAGAGTAACAGGTATGTTTCTGAGCAGTTTCCCCAATGATCACTAACTGAGGAGGGAAGACTCATGTGAATGTAGGGAGCACTGCCCGAGGCTGAGGATCTAGATGGTACAAATGGGAAAAGTGGGTACTGACATTCTCCTCTGTGTTTCCGGGTCCACTGAGATGTGAGCAAGCCGCCCCAGGTTCCTGCTGCCACAGCTGCAAACTGTCCCTGCCCCCATGCTTTCTCAGCCATGATGCACTGTATCCTCAAACTGTGAGTCACAGTAATTCCTTCCTTCCTTTAAGGGGCTTCTTCTCAAGCATCTGGTGACAGCAACGAGGAGTGTACTGAATGCAGTGGTATACTGACAGTCTGGACAGCAAAAGAGACCAGCCGGATCGGAACCTCCAGACAGATCACAGAAACAACCCACTCTTCTAGGTGTGGCAGCGCACATCTTAAGTCCCAGTTCTTGGGAGGCAGAGGCAGCAGGATCTCTGGGAGTGTCAGGCCAGAAGTGTTACAGAGTGAGACCCTGTCACAAACAAAAAAACTTTGCCAAACCCAAGTCACTCCAGACCAAAACCAAATAAACTATTCTGTGAAAAGAGAAAACTGTGAAAGGTACCACAATACATTACTTTTGCAAAATGTTTTTAAGTCACAAAACCAAAAAGCATTATATATTCTCAATGGAATTATAAGTACAAAATATGAGTTTGTGGGAAAATAAGTATCAATTATGAGCCACACTGATCATATGAAGTTCAAGATCACGGCTGTCTATGGTGAAAGAATATGAGGAGGAGAGATGAAAGGACTATACGAGGAAAGGATTTTTAAAAAGTTCAACTTCATCTACAATTGTAAAAGTTTATGGGGTTGGAAAGATGAAGCACTGGCTGCTCTTCCAGAGGACGAAGGTTCAATTCCCAGGACCCATATGCTGACTAAAACCCATCTGTAACTCCAGCTCCGGGAAATTCTACCTCTTCTTCTGGCACCAGACATGCAACTGATACACACACACACACACACACACACAAATAAAAGTTTATGTGTATGTGTGTGTTGTGTGTGTGTGTGTGTGAGAGAGAGAGAGAGAGAGAGAGAGAGAGAGAGAGAGAGAGAGAGGCCAACACTGGGTATCTTTCATCTATTGTTTCTTCATTTTTGAGACAGGGTCTCACTGAATCAGGTATCACTGATTTGGCCATCCTGGTTGGTCAGTGAGCCCTTACAAGGATCCACCTGTCTCTGCCCACTTAGTACCAGGGTTACAGATGTAAAACTGGCTTTTATGAGGGTGACAAAAATGGGAATCTGGGTCCTCAGGTTTATATGGTAGGTACCTTACCAATTTAATCATCTTGCAAGCTCCATCATCTGTAACTTTTTTTAAACTAAAAGGATCTGAAAGTAGTATGAGAAGATATTAACAATATTCATCTTTGTGCCGAGAACACAGATGTTCCCTATGTATTTTACTGTATTTTTAAATAAAAAAAAAAGAAATTAAGAAAAAGAGCCCAAGGAAGCTGATTCCAAAATATGTACTTGCTAGATATCAACCATACCTAGCCAATGACCCAGTTCGGTAATTCTTGGGTCAGATCTCTAACACACCCGTAGGGCCCCTCAGGATGTCCCTCTTTCCCATGCAACCGCTACCCTCCCATGCATCAGGTCCTGGAAACTTTAGTTAGGACGCTTGGAAGACTATTCAGACTCCCAAACTCCCATTTACTGCTTCCTCTCGGAAACGTGCAATTTCATGCTGAGTTATTTTTATTAGACTCTTATCATCCCCATGACAAATCCCTTTAACAAGAACCCTGTTTGGGGATCTGATTTTAATTAAAACAACGTTCTATCAACGATCCACTCTCACTCTCCTCAGTTGGATTGCCTCCTGTCAGGACCTGAAATGCCAGTGAATATTGGTCTGTATATATCATGAGTTCACTTTTTCTCTGTCCGATATTTCCCAAGCTAAATATGCTGATTCTTTCTGCCTGTTCCTAGTTCAAAAGTCAATCCATCTAAGTCCTGGGCTCATTGTATGCATACTTACCTCTGCACACACCTCTCCTTAATCTGAAGCATTGTATCAGCTTTAAGGACAAACTGGGTAAGAGTAGCTCTTGATTTGAAGTGCCTCCCACACACTGTCTCTCTTTTTACCATCTGACATCTACAGATTATACTTCACTTTGTTTCTTTTCATTTCAGAGTCTAACGTGTGGGATGCTTCAAGATTTTTGTGATAAAGAGAAAGGGATCAGGGTTTGATACCACGCAAAAGTGGGCAAGTGAGGAAGCAAGGGTAAAGTGGTTACAAAACAGCAGAACAAATAATGAAACTAAGTTCTTCTGTATCTGAAACAACCTGAATAAATGGATCCAAGTCACCAAACAAAGGATACACTGGCTGAATGGGTAAAAGAACAAGATCCACCTATGGGAGACTAAGAAACACATAGCTAAAAGTGAGAGCTTTTACATACAAACAACGACCTAAGAGAATTAGGTGGCTTTATTTATGTCTGACAAAGCAGCCTTCAAGTACCGCTCCTGCTTGGATATGGTGTGCTCTCTGCTCCTCCCTTTCCAGTGGCTAAGGCAAATCAGTGAATAATCCCACTTTAAGGAAAACCAGAGGATGTGGCTAGTGACGGCATTTCTGCTTTCTAGTAAAAACTGGAATTTTAGGAAACACGTACCCTTCATTCCTCAAAGATCCCCTGAGATCTCTGATGACATTAACAGCATGGCCTTTTACCACTACAAATGAAATGTGCAGGACTTCCCAAGTTTTATATAGCTCAGTCTTAAGTGTGAAGAATAAAACGTAAAAAACACTCTGGAGATAATACAGAATAGTTCTCCAATGCTAAGCCGAGAAGAATTACTGAAAACACACATCATGAGAACTCAACCGCAGGAAAATAAAGGCTGCTTTTCCATAGCTGGTTTGGCTTGTTTCTGCGATAAAATGCCCAGGAAAAGCAACTTAAGACAAGGCTTCTTTTGGCTCACAGTTCTAGAGTGCTGCAGCAGGGAACGTGCGGCCGCAGGAGCAGAGGGAAGTGAGCCACAGTGAATCCAACTGGGACCAGAATGCAATGAACACACGCCTGTGTTCAGCTCACAGCCTTCCGTTGATTAGGTTCAGGAACACAGCACACAGAATGGCACCACCACACTTAGGGTGGGTCTTCCCACTTCCATTAACCCACTTAAAAAGGCAAACCACACACACCGAGAAAAGATAGTATTCAGAAGATGTAAAAGACCTCCTCAAATCAATAAGAAAATACAATTAAAGAAATGGGCCAAAAAGAGATATAAATCACAGATGAAAACAGAAGGGTTAGGAGAAAAAAAAAATTAACTTCAACCAAAAGTGCCAATCACAACAAGATAGCATAGTGTATAACGGAGAAAGAAAACCATCTAACAACACTAATATTGCTGAGGACTTAGAGCAGCATACGAGTGTCTGGGGTGGGAATGCAAACTAGAATCAGTGTGATCCGGCAGCATGAGTAAGGCTCATCCTCGTGATTCTACTCTGGATACACGCACACAGAAAACAATCGTCCAGGGCCAACAGTAAGGGTGCTTGCTACCAAACTTAGCCATTGAGTTCGATTCCTCATGGCAGAAAGAGAGAACCCACTTCTGCCAGTTGTCCTCTGACCTCTATATGCAGGTTAGTGTGTGCATGGTCCCCCACCCACACAAATAAATATATTAAAAAAACAAAAACCCTTTTTCATCCAGGTGGTGGTGGTGCACACCTTTAATCCCAGCACTTGGGAGGCAGAGGCAGGCGGATCTCTGTGAGTTCAGAATCCGCCCAGGCTACAAGAGCTAGTTCCAGGACAGGCTCCGAAGCTACAGAGAAACCCTGTCTCTG
>NW_026067977.1:317939-333996 GCF_014885135.2 Alexandromys fortis | reverse complement strand
GACAGAGCCAGAAAACTCTGCAGCAACAATACAAATGAACACATCTCAGAAATGAAATGAAACAAGGACCAGATAGCAGACACAGAAAGACAAGCAGCAGGACACCATTGACTTAGTTTGAAAATGTGCAAAGAAATAATACAGATTATTTATGGCCATATCACATTCAATAAGAATATAAACACATATGCGGGAATGATAAATACCAAATAGACAAAGGGGCTGCCTCTAGGGGGTCAGAGCATGGAACGAAATTCGAGGGAGCTAAAAAGTTTCTCTTGTATTTGCAATGTTTTATTTTGGAATCAAAACCTATATGAAGGAAGTTAATATTTCAAAAGACAGCCATTCATCTTCGTACTTTTTGGAATGGTTGAAACATTTTTTTTTTTTTTTTAGTATCCAATACTCTTGGATATCCAAAATATTCCTTGCAAAGAAAAAAGTAAGCAAAAAGTTTCTTAAAATATTTTATTAAAGAAGATAAAAAAGATAGCCATCATCTGGATGACCATCTGTTATTCCACTTTATACAAAACCTTTGCCATATCAAGGAACCTGGAGACAAGGCCAGGCTCACAGTGACTGGTGAGAGAAAGTTAGTCTTTCCCAAATGTGACACATGGTTTTCTTAAACCCCTATCGTAGACATTAAATAGGCTTCAGAAAAAATTAGTTACTTGTAAATTATAAGAATAAAAAGAGATGGCAGTGACATTCAGGCCACTCTTGCTTTGAGCATAAGGCAAGACCACTTCCTGTAGGTACTGTCCAGCCGTCCTACCCCTTCTCATGCAGTCATACAGAAGCCCGGATGGAGGCCAGGAAGGGGCACCTGTGGTCTAGCTGAGAACTCTGTAGAGAAGAAACATATGCAGACTCTGGGTATGGAATTGTGTCTTCACCATAAGTCTACAGCACAGGCCATTCGGAGACTCATTTCCCCAGGAACTGTAGAGGTATTGCCAATCTTACAAATGCATTCCAAAAGGCCGTTAGTCTACAGATGTTTGTTCCCTTCCTATTAAAAGCTGAGCACACCCTCCTTTTTGGTAACTAACAACCTGGAGAGTTCCACAGTCATGAATTCATGCTCAAATGCACTTGCGAAAGACCAGCTTACACAGAACCCATGGGGGCTCCGCCTCATTTTAGGATCTGGCTTTCTACTTCTCAGGACAGAGAGGGGAGTCAGGTATAACTTTGGTGCACAGACTGGGCCAAGATCCATCTACTCAGTTCCTTTGGCCTTCGTTCAGCAACTGATTCCCCATAGTACCCTTTAATTTATTATTATTATAGATTTCTGTTTCCTGGGAAACAAAATATAACTAATTAGAGAAGAGGTTACATTCCAGATTCAGATTCCTTCCTGCTCTGCCGACTTTTCCTGGACAGTTCTGGACCTTCAGTAACTTGATATCCTGATACGCCAAACCCTCCTTTTGTCCTGACCTCTGCTGGAAGCCAGGGCTGAGGGCTGAGTCTTGTGTTTTTTTATCTTCCATCTGCAGGGTGATTATATTGCAGGGATGCTGTCGGGGAGAGATGTGTGGAGCTGTCCCTCACAGACATCTGGGGGACTCGGGTTGGATCTGTGCTCAGGTCTGCCGAAAACAAAAGGCAGTGACTTTGGCTTTGAGACGGAAACCTCTGCCAAATACACACATAGGTATTCTCCCCCCAACCCTATCCCGCCCCCAAACAAAACGCGCTTGTGAACACACTCATGTGCACATACACACTCATGTACACATTTTCAGACGAGGTCTGAAAACGCCCCACATATGGCAAACATATTTAGGAGAAGCACTGGAGCTACAGGCCAGTGGGAGAGGAAGAAAAGGGAAATAATGGGGTAAAATCTTCAATATGTCTAAACCATTCCAGTCAGGCTGCGAAGGACTGCAGATGAAAATTATTGTTAAAATCAGCATCACAGCACAGCCAAATTCTTTTCCCATTTTAAATGATTACTAGGGCTTTTTCTAGTGCACAACCAGGGCACATGGGAAAATCGTCGTGTAACCAATGGCTACACTACCAAGAAGATGTGACAAGGTAGAAAACAATACTCTTATCTAACTCACAATTTCAAAAACTGTTAATTCTATTTGTGAATAATTGTGTGGGGGTGTCAGGTATAAATGCTCTTAACTGGCCCCAGTTCCCAAATCTTCCTCATTCTCTGCTTTTTTATTTATCAACCAAATGCTCACATAGTACAAAACTGCCAAAATAAAGGAAGCAACAGTAGGGGAAGAGTATTAAATGATGCACATAAATGATCTGTACATCACCTGTTACCTGTCTCCTATATTGGGGCTTAATTTATCAAAATTAAATTATTTTTCTGTATATGCTTCTGAAAGTCATTGATGAGAGTCAAGCAGGTCACGAACACAAAACAAACTGGTGCTAAGTTTATGTCACCTTGGTAGTGTGGCACAAAGGCTAGGCTGCTGCCTCTGGGGCATTACTGCTGGAAGTTTTAGCTAAATTGGGGTAGGTTTGGCCCCAGGGCAGGCACCTAGCAGAAAGATGCCTGCAGTTACCACACAGGTGGTTGACTGACATTCTGTGAGGTGAGAGCAGAAAGTCTAAGGTGGGTCTCCCACCAGCCCTCTGCCTGCAGCTTCTGAGGACACAGGCAGGAAGGTCCTGCCCCATCGCTCTATGAACATGACCACAAACTCTTCCTGCAGACCTAACAAGATGGTTCTTTTCTGTCCTCGCTTATATCGGCTTCACAGGTTCGTCACCTCATATCTCTTTAGCTGCTGCTGTTAAAAAGTCAAACGATTACGTATGCTGGCAACATGTGGGAAAAGGAAACTCCTGCCAGGCATTGGTGGGAGCGAAAAAGTACAGCCATCTTGGAAACAAGTGTGGAGGTTCCTAAAGGAGACCAAATAAAACACCCATATGACCCTACAGTGGGTCCAAACCCCAAGGCTGTGAATTCAGGATGGCCCTCCCAGGCTCACGACAGCACCTTTCACAAGTTGTAGACCCAAACATCAAGATATGAACAAACCCGCCCGGATGTCTATCAACATACCAATAAACTGCTACTATAGAATACTATTCTATCTTTATAAAGAAAGGATCCTGTCATTTGCAGCAATATGGATAAACTGGGAGGGTATATGCTAAGCAATAGTTTAGGTACAGAAAGACACATGTCTTGTGTATCATATATAGAATGGAAAGAAATTGAACTCAGAAACAGAAGGTAGAAGGGTGGTTATCAGGGAATGGTGGAGTGAGAAATGGGGAGATGTCAGTCAAAGGGTACAGACTGCAAAACTACAGTTAGATATAAAGAACAACTTCACGAGACCTACTGTAGGGTTGGTGAGGTCACTCAGTGAAGGCACTTAGCACACAAGCCTGATCTCCTGAGTTCCATTCCCAGAAGCCACAATGGAAGGAGAGATTCAACTTGCAAAGGAGTACACACACGCACACCCTCCAAAACAAACAGAATGCCCAACGTGTGGCTCTGGGTAGACCACTTGGAATAATTTTACGATTAAACGGTAATGTGTATTTGTCACCTACTTCATTAGGTATAATGATAACATGGTATTCATGTACAACATTTTCTTAATTTATAGAGAGGCACACTGAAATACTGAAGGAGAGAAACGCTATTGTATGGGATACCTACTTTTAGTTATTTCACTACACCAAGTGAACAGCTGTTAACAGCATGACAGCATGGCCACTGACCTGTTCTCATGAACACCTCAGTGTGTTCTGTGTGGAGTTGGGACACTGTGACTGTCTAAGTTAGAACAGAGGGAGCTGCCCAGACTGGGTATGTCTCGTGGCTACAAAGGCACCTGAGGAAGCCGTTCACACTGGCTGTGAGGGTAGAATTGCGGCATGTAGGTGAGATGAGTGTGTTCCTTAGAGTTTACAGTCAAACTATCAAGACAGAGCTGAAGTCAAGGAAGGCAGCAAGGAAACATGACAGCGTAAGAGGACGGAAGCTCCCTGCCCTAGAATACTAGCCACCTGGGAACCAACGAGTTCCTGGGCTCCTTCAAAGAGAAGGAGAATGTTCTTATCCCTCAGTTAGGAGACAGTGCACAAAGTCTCTCATACTGTAGGCTACTCTTTCTTAAGTGTTACAGGCTAAAGAAGTTATCTCAATGACTGCACATTTTATATACCTAAAGAGGTCACTGTCAAAAGTCTATTACAAGGAAAAACATTTATAATATGCTAACGTGATGTTAAAAATGTTATCACGAGGACATTATCCTTGGAGGAAGGAGCTGAAAGGACAACTGTTGAATGTGGCTTTTGAAACGGTCATTCATTTAAGGATGACTTCAAAAGCAACTTGGCAAGCCGCTATTTGGGGGAGATTAGACATATTCACCTCCAAGAAATATGGAAATAGTAACTTGTGGCTGAGAATGCAATTTTAGAAATAACATCAAATAAGGATCAAAGGAGCGCCTGTATCAAAACCAGCTTGGAGGGAGTGAAGCTGGCGTGCTTCGCGTGAGGTGACTCGAAAGGTGCTCGAGGAGGAGCACCTCTGCAGTGTCAGGGACAGGCGTTAAGGGTAGAAAGAAACTGGCTTCTAGAACTACAAGCATCACAATCCTTCAGAAAGAAGGTGAAATGCTTCCCAGGTAGGATGACTGACAAGGCAGGAGGACTGGGGACCAGCAGCATGAACAAAGTAAGACTGAGGTAGGAGAGACGACTCAGTGGTTAAGAACACTGTTCTTGCAGAGGACCAAGGTTTGATTCCCAGCACCCATGTGGCAGCTCACAAGCATCTGTAACTTCGTTTCCAGGATATTCAGTCCCCTCTTCTAGGCTCCATGGCCGCTGCATGCCCATGGTGCACATAGACATGTAGACAAAACACCCGTATACATAAAATTAAAAAAAACTTTTAAAAAAGTAATATTATAGGACAAAGACGGCATAACAAATACATACACATATTTGATAGGCAGATGTGCAGAAGACACAGCTGGTTTACTGCAGCTTTTTAAAAAGCCAAAGCTAATGAACGCAAGGAAATCTTCAAGAAGTCTGCATTTGCCCAACATAGATATGTACTTTAGGTCTGCCCAACACTAAACTGGAAAAGCCATAAGCAAAAGCTTTCTGAGCAACTGTAAATCAAAAGTAAATCTGGGTAAGTTGTCTGCATGATCCATTTAATGGTGACATCATTTCACATATGCATATGAGTGACAAGCTTACAGTGATAACTTTATTAAGGATATTCTTTATTTAGTGTGCATGTGTTCATGTATGTCTGTGTATACTTGTGTGTTTTGCCATGCTGGGGATTCAACTGAGGACTCTGAGCTATTAGATAAGCATTCTACCATCGAGTGACAAGCCCCTACACCTACTGTATATTTTCAGCTGGTTACTCTGCAGTAAAATCTGGGCTAATAAAAAGGTACATTAAAACTTAGTTGAAGTGATCAGGAAAGGGGACCCCTTGACTGGGGCTATGCTGCAGGTTAAAGCGGATCTGCAGTAAGGGTGTGACCAGTTCTTATCTTCTTTGCTAGCTTGTGTCTAAATTGCTCTGTTTCTGGGTAGGATCTCTCCCCGTCTAAAGATAACTGACTCACCCATCGTGAAGGTATGAGTCAAATACTTTGGCTTCATTTCTTTTGGCTTTCTGAAGATTTTCTTGGCTTATACACTGACACTGGGGCTTTGTCTTCAAATATCCTGGCTTGCTCCATCAAATCCTTTCAAAAGCTATTATACAAAGAAGGGACAATGAAAATTATCCAATAGGCCTTCCAAATTCAATATCCAATAAACCACCATTGGAATTACGAAAAATCATTGGTCACAAAATTCAATCCTGATCCCAAGGAAATTAGTCAACAGTGGGAAGTCATCGGACTGAAAGTAGCCAGCTCAAAAAAAAAAAAAAAAAAATCCCAGGATCCAAAGAACTAATGTAGCATAACTTTGGGGAGGATGAAAGACCATGAAGTAGAGCAGGAGGAAGCTGAAAAACAGTACTGAAATACAAGGATACTTAACGATATAAATGTATGTAAATATTAAACTGGAAACATCACATTAGATGATGTCATCCTTGAATAATTTTAAAAAAGATTGTGAACAGGCACGTCAAATACCATAAAAACCCAAGCCCTCTGGGCTCTGGTCTGAGGAGCTGACCTGAGACTGCTGGAAAAGGATACTTTTCTCTGGGTTTATGCCACAGGCAAGGAGAGCAGCAGTCATGTCCAGTATGCTCTGCTGGAGGAGGGCGGGGTCCTGGGGGACAGTGATGGAATGGAGGTCAACGATGCTGTACAACACTGTGCTGTACTCCTCCTGCAACTGCACCCAGCTCTCAATGGCGCCAAGGTAATTGCCCAGGTGGGGGATTCCTGTCGGCTGGATGCCAGAGAACACGCGCTCCACACCGTCCTTCTGCAACAGGGAAAAAAAAAAAACAAACATAGTTGCTTTGGAGGCAGCAGCCATGCATTCTGTGTACCTATTACCGTATAGTCCTGTTTCTGCGAACTGCAGCCTGATGGGCATCACCATGCATTGTTGGGTATGTACTTTGTTTAGCTCACTATGCTGGTGGTAATGGAGACAAATGGACATTAAAAAGGGTTTTTCTTGCTTCAAAGCATACAAAGATACTTAGGAAGAGGTCTGCTTAGCCAAAAGATAGCAATCTAGTTGACAATGTATGCAAAGATGAGGTACAAGGTAGTAAGCAGTACAATCATAAACAGAATGAACCAGAAATAGGGCAAATGGACAGCAGCTCCTAATAGGGAAAGCTTGGCTTTGGTCCCAGTGGTCACCATGAATGCCTGTGCATGAAGAGGCCATCTCATTAGAGATTTAATGAGCCTTTGGATTTTGCTTGTGATTTCACTTTTTGTCGTTAAAAATGAAGGCCACAGCATTAGTCTAAAATCTACTGTGAGTTGTTTCTTATTATTGATATTTTAATTTAATGGGTTTGGTCTTAGGCTAGAATTAGAGAATATGTACTTCATTTTAATATTTTAAATCTAAGGTTATTTTCATGTTTATTCAATAATTGTATTTAGGTTTTAATTTGTTAAGAAAAATTTTAAATTCTGCATAATTTCCTAAGTTATAAAAATATCTCTGTCTCAGTCATGTCCTCCCTTTGAGTCACATTTTCTAGTGTCATGAAAAAATAAGCAGGGAGAAATAAGTGAGAGGACAATGACTTTCCTGGGTGCTTTAGTATTATGTAGTGATATATCAGCACTTGTGAGCATGTATCAGTAGTTGTACGGACTAAAGCTTCTAAAGATCACATTGTTGCCATTCAGTCAGCACTGCAAGAACTTCTTAACAGTCCCCGTGTTTACTGGACAGCTATGCTGCTAACATTTATGCTTAGTTCTTTTCTTTCCTTCCTTTTTTTCTTTTTTGGAGATAGGGTTTCACTGTGTAACAGCCCTAATTGTCCTGAATTCTTTTTTTTTTTTTAAATTACCATTTTCCCCTTTATTTTACATACCAACCACAGTTTCCCCTCTCTCCTCTCCATTACCCTCCACTCCCATCTACCCCCTCTCCCTTTCTACCTACTCTCCTCCAAAGTCTTCTCCATTCATAAAGGGGCAGGCCTCCCATTGGCTTGAACATAGCATGGCACATTCAGTTGAGGCAGGACCAAGCTCCTTCCCCTATATAAAGTCTGGGCAAGGAAATCCAACATTGGGGAAGAGGTCCCCAAAAGCCATATGCTCCGTTCTTTATGTACAGGAACACATTTAGTTGGGTACCTAATATAGCAGGGTTATTACTCCTTCCAATTTGCAGATGAGAAGCCAAAGGTCACAGAAATGCAAAATCATAAGGTGTACATATGCCTCTTCAATCATGCTATAGCCTGGTTAACTCTTCCTAAGAATGGATCAGTGTGAACTCTCTACCACCCCTTCCCGTGCCTCCAGAGTCCCATCAATCCTGAGCACTGCCTGTCCCAGTCTTTTTAGTTAATAGAACAGACAGCATGTAGAATCTCATGAAAGTTTAACTTCATCTCCTTAATTACTAAAGAACTTGAAAATCTTTTATGATTATTGCCCAGTTCTACTGCTACTGTGAATATCCTGTTCAAGCTAGTCTATGCTTTAGTTGGATGAATTGTCTTTTACTAGTTAAGAATTTGTATATGTTCTAGGTACTGTTATTAATTACAGGTAGAGGAAATACATTCTCAGAGGAAATACATTATGTACTTACTTCTTCCCATTATCTTTGATGAAGAGAAGTTCTTTACTAGTTCAATAAATATAATGTACTTTACTTCAGACTTCTGTGTCATAGAAGATATCTTTTAATATAATGAGGTCCTGAAGATATATGTATGTACACACACATATATGCATATTCAATAAATTCCATGTGTACACTTTAATGCTTTATCTGTCGTTCACATTGAGGTCTGCATCTATTTGGAATGTTTTTGTTTGTTTTGCATACGGTGTGAAAGAGGCATTCGGTTTTCTTTTGATGAAAAGCGATTATGCCAGCCACTATGTGTAGAAAAAGGTTGTTTTTCTTCTCCTTGCTCTGAAACGCCATTTCTGTCATACAAGAGTGTGAAGAATCTGGTTAGCGTTTGAGGCAGAATGGACACCTTCATGTTACAACACTCTGCAACCATGTTGAAACCATGGGAAACCATCCACCACCCTACAGCTGTATCTTTCTACCTCACAAAGGCTCCTAGAGCTCATCTACTTTACATAAGCGAGTGTCAAGGCTACTTAAGATTTCCTTTTTCTCCTTCACCAACAACTCCAAATTTTACAAATGTAATTTTTTTTTCAGCTAATAAGATGACAGTGTCAAAATAGAATATTACATCATATTTCTGTGGTCCAGCATTGAATCGCATCCAAGCAGTCAGGAGAGGATCCAAAAGATTTGTAGCTCCAAGGATATAAAAAATGCCATTCAAGGAACTATGAAAAAATATTATCAGACCACTGACAACCTCATCCCCCTTCACACACACGCACCCCTTCAATGAAATCTTCAAATCATTACTTATAAACAGTTCTTAAAAATCATTTTCCAGTTGCGAATCAAGGGAAGAGGGAAGAGGAGAGAGAGAAGGGGAAAGAGGGAAGAGAAGAATGGGGTCAGAGAGATGGAGAGGGAGAGAAAGCGAAGGAGGGCAGAGGGAGGAAGAGAGAAATGAACACAGACTAAGGAGGCTTCCTCCAGCACCCAGGGACCATGAGTAGCTCTGATATGGGAATGAGCAAGGGGTTTTCAGTGCACTGAAAAATGATTAATGGGCGTCAGCGCTGGCTGATGGACAGGGAATGTAAAGCAGAAAAACAAATTCGGAACTTCGTAAATGAGAGCAAAAATACCATCCAGAAATACTTGACCAGGAAGAAGAGCGGCTGTTTATGGTAAAAGAAAGGGTTGTGGAGACCAGGAATATTAAGCTGAAAAAAAAAGAATATGAATAATTCCATATAAATTCCTCTATGGTCAAAGTCAGAAACTGTGCCCCAGGAGAACTGGAGAAAATAAATTCTTGAGAAGAAGCGAAGAGAAAAGCACAAGAGGATCGACTGTGGGAAAAAGGCATCGTGAGCAGTGGGAATGGATTAACCATGAGCTAATGCGTCTTTTCCATCCTCTGGTTTCTGAGATTCTGTACATCAGCGCAGAGGGAATGATGTTACCAAGATGTAAGAGCAACAAGAAATGTTTTGTTCAGTTTTCAAGGAGCCTTTAAACAAATACAGCCTCTAAATGGGATCTGGATCCCTGGTCTTAAAAATATACAGAGAGCGTCCTGCTCTTCTGTGCTGAGTTTACGTTGTAGTCTGTTCCTCAGCGAGAGCCAGCGGGCGGTCTGACGGCATGGCAGGGGAGATATGCCTGGTACCATGAGATCACGGAGTTGGAATGTTGAGTTTGGGTGGTGGGAGGATGGGGGGTTCTGTGTTCAAAAGCACTGTAGTCAGAGAAGAATGAAAATGAAAGGCGCATGGGCTCCCCAGTGGACAGCAGGCAAGCCACAAAGAAAACAGCTTCGGGACTGGCCCACAGGCATGCACTCACTGGAGGGGTGGATTCCACTGCGGTGGACAGAGTAAGCGACTGTGTATGATACCCCCTCGTGTTCCTTTCAGGCATATTTCCTTCACAGAAGCCACCTCCATGCAATTAACTTGCTCACTGTAGAACCAACACCAGCAACGGACAATGATATAGTCCTGACAAGAGGGTAGGGGATCCACCAAAGCTGGCACGGGTTCACCAGTTTCACAGAGCTGAAACTCTTCTTGCATAAGGTCCTGAGCATACCCAAACCTATCATTTTAGTAGTGCTAATGACTGCACTCAGAAGCAATTGAAAAATCCCAAACTGAATTATTGCAAAAGACAATGCCTGAGACCACTCAAGAGAACTTCTGCTGTTGATCCCAAGTAAGTAGGTTACATCAAAAGGGTCAGATTGTGTACTAGCCCTGACACGGTTTCTTCTTGTGTGTGTGTGTGTGTGTTAAACATTTTATTTATTAGGGGACATGTGCATATGCAAGTCAGAGGACACCATTCAGGAGTCAGTTCTCTCCCTCCAGCACGATCCTGTGAGGTCTGGGGATCAAATTCCAGTCACCAGCTATGGCAGCCAGCACCTTCACCTGATGAGCCATGGCGCCAGAAGGGTGAAACCCACTAACTTGAAAACAATGGTGAGAAACAAAGACTCAGTCGTCCCTACAAAACCCTGCCCTGTCTACCTAGAGCATCAAATGCTCAGTCATCAGACTGCTTTTAACTGCGTTCAAAAGAGGCAAACCCAGAAATTCGACTGAACATGCTCCTGTCTACCTGGATATCAGAATGGCAGGGAAGGGCCAGTATGGCAGCACGCCAGGCCAGGCAAGGCTACATAGTAGGACCACACCTCCAGAAGGGTTTAAAAAAGAATAGCAATAAAGATTATGCATGTATGTATGTATGTATTTAGTATGTGTGTTTATATGTGTGTATGTGTATGCATGTGTGTGTGCACGCACTCATTGAGTGTGCATATGTGGGGGCACACATGGACTACAGGGTATAGTTTCATGGGAGTACATCAGAAGACATCTTGCAGGAGTTGGTTCTCTTCTACCACATGGATTTGGGGAAATGAACTCAGATCTTTGGTTCTGTGGCCTGTGCCTGTGCCCACAGAGCCACAGACTCCAATAGTCATTATTAACACTACCAGCTAACGTGGATGGAAATATCTTTTTATAAGTCTGTTTGCTCTTCTGACTGCATATAAGTTAAAAATACTGTTTAAAGCCCCCCTTAGCGCTCTACTAGTTTCTCCCTTTGCCATCTGTAACGTGTCACTATCACACTCTAGACTGTTGAAACACACCGCAACATCTTCACCCTTCCTGAATCTCTCCACTGTCAGTTAAAGACTTCAGAGTCAAAGCAGAGGAGACTGTAGTGGCATTTCAATTGTATTTTAATAAATAAAGACCACCTGAAGATCTGAGAGTAAAACAGTACCACTGCTCAGCCTTACAGACCAGGTTATAGTAGCTCGCACCTTTAATCCCAGTATCCACACTAGTTGCCATAGAAACTGAGCGATGCACACCTTTAACCCCAGCCCTAGAGAGGAATATAAAATGGGAGGAAACAGCTCTCAACAGGCAGTCTCCTTCTGAGATTCCAGGAGGCAGGATCGCCTTTTCAGACTGAGGTCAAGGTAAGAGCCAGTGGCTGGTTGTTTTGCTTTTTGGATCTTCAGGCTGAACCCCAATTTCCAACCCTGCATTTTTATTAATCGGCTTCAGGAGACCTGTGTAGAAAATCATCAGGCGGCTCTCTGGAAGCTTTGACTGGGCCCAGCACTGTTCTGCTGGAGTCAACTTCAGCTTCCACAAAGCATTAGAACCTTGGACTGTTGAGAAATGCTCACTAAGGAAAGTGGGTTCACTTCTGCCTAGAAACAGAACCAGATGCACAGAGAGGGGATCAACATAGTAAATGCCCAATTAGTACAAAACACAGCAATCTTCTGTCCCCAACCACCCCACTCCCCTAAAAACAATACACAGGCAATAACTAACACTTAGGGAAAAAGAAAGAAAAAGTGAGTAACCCATTAGAAAGTAAGTTCTTACAAACATCTATGATAACTGCTTAAATACAATGCTAATCAGGGGAAAGGGTGTCAAAGAGATTGTTGGTCCGGACTCCAACTCCCAGCCTGCCAAGCGCTTGGACTCCAACTCCAACTCCCAGCCTGCCAAGTGCTGACCCCTTCCACAGGGTATTTAGGCAGGGGTCCAGAGGAGGAACAGGTGGTTTTGGGTTTGTGTGTGTGCGCCCTGTGTAGTCACCCACCCTGCCATGCTCCCAGCTACCTGGGAGTCCATCATCTATTAAATTCAGGCATTTAATTTGGTTTAATCTGGCCTGATTGGATTTCTTTGCACCAGCGGAAGGGTTCTGTTAGAAAATATTCCTAACAGAGATAAACTTAGATTTTCGAATAGTTTCTGCAGGCTTGTTTAAACCTCTGATTTTCCTTTTTTTTTTTTTTTTTTTTTTTCAGTGTGCACTGTGTCACCTTCATCTGTGAGAGAATGTTTTGGCATCACCTCCCAAGCAAAGGACTAAAGAGCATGCTTTAGGTCTAAGGGAGCCAGGTGAGAGGGACGTATGCTCTCACCCTCGGGCTCTGGCTCTGTGCTCCTTCTCAAAAGGCACTGCATTCAACTTAGGAATGGCTGGCACCTCTATTCGTACCACCTTCTGTCCCATTCCACTTCTCAGAGGAGGAAAGGATCTTGCAGTAATGCTCAAAACAAAGCCAAGAGCCCATCTCTGCTGGGACCAGAACTCAGATGGTTCATTCTGAAGACACTGGTGCCTCCCTCTTGCTGAGTAAGCACTGGTCACCCCGTTGATGCCTTCTAGAGATTACAGTGGGGTTAACTCAAAACAAAGCTGCTTCTTCTATTTTATTCTTAACACATATAGTGTTGGGCTTCAAATGCTTTCACAAACAAAATTTGGTTTTATTAGTTCTGTTCTTCCCTTCATTTCCCCAAGTCCCCGGGTCCCCTTGTGCCCTTCCACCCTTCCAACAGTCCCCTTTCCCCTTTCAGTCACGTGTGTCCTATTGCCCTCCCCACATCCTTCAGAAACCCCCCTTCTCTCGTAGTTTCCTTTTTCATTTCATCAACTATACCCACCTCTACACACACACACATACACACACACACACACACACACACACACACACACACACACACACACACACACCATAGCAGGAGCCACATATGGAAGAGAATATGTGATTTCCGTCTGAGTCTGGGTTACCTTGTTTAATTTATGATTTTCCACTTCTTTGCTTTTTCCTGAAAATTCTTTTTAAGTATTTCACGATGCTTTCTCACCAATAGCATCCCCATGGGAATTCCCAGGAAGAAGCAGAGCTTCTTAATGTAGCTTCCTCAAATGGAACAGCATATGATATGGACATATGAATTTGGACAGTGAGTACTTATAAACTCTGGATTTCCCAGAGATGGATAATCAGTCAGCCCTGGAAGCTCCAATGAGTGACTTTGACCTAGCAGTTGTGGACCAGATTTACATGAAAGATGATGTTACGGCAAAGGATGCCACTGTGAGAGTGGAATTCATGATCGGAAGCCACGCTCCATCACTGAAGCTGATGTGCTACATCCTGGTGGATATTCCGCTGATGGGAAAAACAACCATATGGAACTTACTGTACTAGTCATACCATCGAGAACCAGGACTCAAGTAGGAACTCCTGACACCTGATCAGGAGACCTGGGGAAGCCCTCGAGCCAGTGCAACCTGTGACCACCTTGCTTGTTATCAGAGTTCTAAATGTCATACTGCTGTCCCTACCCGCAAAATACTTAAGTTTTAAATCTTGATGGCCAGAGTGCAATGAGTACAAGTCTTTAAAATCGTGTTGTTGTTGTTGTTGTTTTTGGCAGCAGAATAATGAAAAATGAAAGAAGAAAGAAACCCATGGGACAGCCACTCTCTAGCTATTGGTGTTGAGTGTGGTTTTTTCCATGGCCTCCCTCTCATAGCTGCCAAAAACACTAGGTGGAAGGAAGCAGAATCATTTAGGAGTGCATGCACTGTTACATCTAGGGGTCAGATATCTGGCAAACACTCCCTGCATGTTCAAGCACTTCATGCCACTCTTGTTGGGGAGCAGAAGTGCTTACAGGGCAAGCCTTTTACTGTATGGAGCTTTATAACTGCCATCAAGACCGTTCAACTGGTTTATGCACAATATAGCATTTCTGTAAGCATCTTCCCAGCCTCCCCACAGACAAGGCTTTGCTATCTATCGGGGCTGTTCTAGGAAATTGCTTCCAGGATTCTACGTCTCTTCTTTACAGAACACATCCTCTAATACCGTGACTGAAAACCAATTTCAAGTTCATGCAGAGATTTTGTTTTGTTTTCCCTACCCTTCATAGGAAATAATTTTTTTTCTGCCACACACAAATAAGGAGAGAGTAGGGTCTTTGGTAATATGAGAAGGATTAATGTCCTTGCAAAAGAGATTTAAGAGAAAGCCCACTCTCTTTGTTCTTCCATCCCTTTGCCACGTGAGGATGCTGTGCTCACTCGGTCCCTCTGGAGGGGAGAACAGCAGTGCGGCACTGGAAGCAGACAGCAGCCCTCTCTGGGTATCAGAGCGGATCTGGGACTAAGAGCCTCTAGAATGGAAATGTTTGTCCTTTATACATTAATCTACAGTATTTTGTTAAAGACATGGTTTAAGTCTTTAGGTCTGAGTAGGGCATTGGTGGTGCATTGCTTTAATCACAGCACTCAGGAGGCAGAGGCAGGTGGATCTCTGCAAGTTCAAGGCCAGCCTGGTCTACAAGAACTAGTTCTAGGACAGCTGGGGCTGTTATACAGGGTTTCTCTGCATAACAAACAAAAACCAAACCAAACCAAACTAAAACAACAACAAAAGCAGGTTTTTATGTTTATAAAATGTGGCTCTGTAGCTAGTTCTTTGAGAACTTAAACATCTCTTTGGACTATTTTCTTTGGGTCTTTTTCTCTTCCTGTCATTTGGCACCTCAGTGAGATCTCCTTTCCAGCAAACAAAACTAATGAAATGGGAGGGCCAGCAAGATGACCAGGAGATAAAGACACTTACTCCCAAGACTCACGACCTGAATTCATTTCCTGGAAATCGTCCCATGGAGGGAGAAAGTAAACTCATGTAGGTTGTCCTCTGGCCTCCACCTACATGTGGTGGCATGTATGTGTCCACACACATAAATAACATAAAAATAAAATAAAGTCCAACAGAAAGCCAGCCACACTGACCCTCACAGAAGAGAAAGTGGGAAGTATACTTGAACACATTAGCACAGGAGACCACTTTCTAAATATAACCCCAGTAGCACAGACACTGAGAGAAACAATTAATAAATGGGACCTCCTTAAACTGAAAAGTTCCTAAAACTGAAAAGGACGTGGACATCAAGACAAAACAGCAACCTACAAAATGGAAAAATATCTTCACCAACCCCACATCAAACAGAGGACTGAACTCCAAAATATACAAAGAACTCAAGAAATTGCGAACATATCAAAAGAACAAATAATACCATAAAAAATGGAGTACAGACCTAAACAGAGAACTCTCAACAGAGGAATCTAAAATGGCTGAAAGACACTTAAGGAAATGCTCAACATCCTTAGCCATTAAAGAAATGCAAATCAAAACAATGATAGCCTTTGCTGGCGAGGTTGTGGAGAAAGGGGTACCCTCATCCATTGCTGGTGGGAATGCAAACTTGTGCAACCACTTTGGAAAGCAGTGTGGCGGTATCTCAGGAAATTTGGGATCAACCTACCCCTGGACCCAGCAATACCACTCTTGGGAATATACCCAAGAGATGCCCTATCATACAACGAAAGTATATGCTCAACTATGTTCATAGCAGCATTGTTTGTAATAGCCAGAACCTGGAAA
>NW_026067977.1:301922-316716 GCF_014885135.2 Alexandromys fortis | reverse complement strand
TACACAGAAGAAAAAAATAATGACATCTTGAATTTTGTAGGCAAATGGATAGAGCTAAAAAATATCATATTGAGTGAGATAACCCAGACTCTGAAAGACAATAATCATATGTACTCACTCATAAATGGTTTTTAAATATAAAGCAAAGAAAATTAACCTACAAATCACAATTCCAGAGAACCTAGACAACAATGAGGACTCTAAGAGAGACTTACATGCATCTAATCTCCATGGGAAATAGAAAAAGACAAGATCTCCTGAGTAAATTGGGAGCATGGAGACCTTGGGAGAGGGCTAAAGGAGAAGGGAGAGTCAGGGAGAAGAACAGAGAAAAATGTAGAGCTTAATAAAAATCATATATATATATATATAATAAAGTCATGGGAGTTTAGTTCTTAGGAAAGATTACTGTCACCGCACAGGGGGCTAAACTTCATTAAATGCAAAGACTATATGAAACGCATAAATAGGATATAAATCCTTTTGTTTTTTATTAGAAAGTTGGTTATAAAACTAAATTAATATAACATCTAAACAAGATATACATAAAGTTTTTAATATCTAAAAACACTGCTTGCTAAATCAGTCATGCCATACACATCCTAATCACTACTACATAATTTATTTGTATATGCAAAGTGGGGTGCAGTGCTGGCCAAGTGGTTGAGAAGTTTCCTGCTCTTGCAAAGGACTTGGGTTCAATTCCCAGCACCCACACAGCAGCTCACAATGGACTACAAATCCAGTTCCATGGGATCTGTTGCCCTCTTCTGGACTTTGCAGGCTCCTGCATGTCCTGGTGCATAGAAACTCACACAGACAAGCACATATACACATAAAGCAAATAAAGAAATTCAAATAGGAGTAGTAAAGGCAGCCAAGAGACAAATAACAAAAAGTTTTAAAATAGAAAGAAGATTATTCAAATGCTTAAGATTAATTTTTCCTCATAAGAAAATTCTCAAGGGCTGGAGAGATGGCTCAGAGGTTAAGAGCACTGCCTGCTTTTCCAAAGGTCCTGAGTTCAATTCCCAGCAACCACATGGTGGTTCACAACCATCTGTAATGGGGTCTGGTGCCCTCTTCTGGCCTGCAGGCATACACACAGACAGAATATTGTACACATAACAAATAAATAAATATTTAAAAAAAAAGAAAAAGAAAATTCTCAAGTAGTCTTATCTGTTAACCATGGGAAGATACAATTTTATTGTTACCTCTGGTGGCCAATGAAAGTTTAACCCAAATCATTATTCAGACATCCCCATTAATGTCTGCCTGAAGTCCCTGCTTGTCTGAGAACATTTACTCTTTTGCAGCATGGAAAGATGTCTTCAATTTTACAAATGTATAGAAGGAAATACTATGTATGAATGAAAAGGAGATGATTTTTTCTACACCTCCCCTTATCAGTTTTCCTTCAAAGCTTTAAAAGACATGATTCTGATTTAATCACTCTGATATTTGATATTAGCACCTTAAATTTTAATAGCACTCCAGGTGATTCTAATGTGAGGTCAATACGGAACAACCAATACTTTGACAATTACTACATAATTATTCTCCAAGGCTTCTAACTTGATCAGACAGACACAATTCATTTGTTTACAATTTGTATTACAATACAGTAAAGCTTCTGAAACAATTCACCTTTAATGGATATTCAGAAGCAGCCATGTGGCAGCCATGAAGGTTAGCAGAGTAGGACAGTGCCATTTCTGATCTTATAATGAATGGAAAGAGAAGACACACTGACAAGCAAGTGCACCATCTTCAGCAGCTGATGAAGATGCCAAAGTCTTCCTTGGCAGTGTCCAGTTCTATAAATCTTACATGGCATGGGGATTCAGAAAGCATGAACAGCCTGCACTCCACAAAGAGATCTTTAAAATACTCCAAGTATAAGCACAAGACAAAAATTCTCTATGGCTAATGGCTCAGTTCTATCCATGTCTCTGTCTGGCAATCCTCGTTGGTTCCTAATCTCTCAGCAGAGTATAGATTCGGTACTTACTCGCTTTCATAATTAAGTATTGTTGTAACACTAGATAGCTCATATTCTTGTATAAATATTTATAAATAAGAATTATAAAAATAAAAACACTTGTATTTCTGATCCCCAAAGATGGTTTGGTAAATTCTGTAGGGTATGGGGTTGGGTATTATGATCATCAGTTCAGTTGGCTGACCCAAGCCTGAACCAGTAACAGGTGACCTTAGTCAACTGAAGCTGAGATACCAAAAATCTTTCACAAAATGCATGCAATCCTAGCACTAGAGAGGCAGACTCGGGCAGATCCCGACTTGGAGGCCAGCTCAGTCTACAGAGTGAATTCCAGGATAGCCAGGGCTACCCAGAGAAACTCTGTCTCAAACAAACAAACAACTCTTCCCCCAAAACTTATGAGTTTTGGGGATCAGAGAGTGCTAGGGTCAAATTCCTTCTATGCCCGCTAATATTATACTTGTATCACTTAATATGTCTGACGCTACATTTTTTATTTGAGCAAGGAGGCCCAACACTAGCTAACATTTGGTGAGAGCTTTCAGTAGATACCATTACAAGAGCTATGAATGTTGTCTCAGTCTTTGCAAAAGCTCCTCCAATGTAGTCCTTTTACAGAAGAACAAACCAAGCCGCAGGAGGTTTGAAGGAGTGGCGAATGGACGGTAGACTGTAGCAGGCTGTGAGTCAGGTATCAACTCTGGCTGCAAACAACTCTAAGAAGATGGGATTCAATAAAGTTATTTGGTTTTACCTCTTCGAGCCACTAATATTCTCCCCACCTTCTAAAATATTAAATTAAATCCTACTTTAATTTTATGTCATGAATATCATCAAAGGGGATGTGTGACTCTCTCACCTCCCCAGTTCCCACTAGAGATAACTGCTTGATGTACGTGTTTTCATTGAGGACTGGTGGCCCATACCAGGGCAGGTGACAAGGACAGTGGTTCTTATTCATGTGGGCAGCAGCTTCCATGCTAATTCTAAACACAGGTGGTGAGAGAGACAGCCAACAGGAAGGGGGAAGGACTCGCTGCTGACACGAGCAGCTTGGAAGATTGATGGCTTCCCTCTCCCCTTTTCCCCAATGCGTCAGCCTGGGGGCAGAGATGGAGGAGCTGCTGTGCTGGGGACAGTAAAATACACAGTACAGTGTCTGCCCTGCTGCAATGCTGATTAATGAGAGCAAAATGCCACTGAAAACAGGCGCTGCGTCGGGAAGAGAATTCACAGGCATTTCTTTCTCTAATGGTTTTGACAAAGCGGTTCCCACAAGCCATCAGGTTGAGGGGATAACCTGTGGTTAGAGGGATGCAGGGGGATGTTTGTAGGAAAGCTTGGAGTACAAGGTGAGACAGGGCTTTGCAATGAAGTCCATTTACTTATTAGCCAGCTGGCTCCCAGCGTGTCACAAATTCCTCTTCTCTATGTGGCTGAAAAGCTCCACGAAGTTCTAAATATGGTATCTACTTACCTAACTTAAAAAGGGCCCTGGAATATATAATCGCAAACAATTCACCCTGTTTAAATTACTATGCTTTTTAGAAGACAGTATTATTTTTCATGTTTCACTGAAGCCACATAAGATATACAATCAAACATTATCGTATTATTCAGAGCAGACGGATGCTAACGGGAAACACCACTGTCGGCCCTTTACAGCCACCAACGTAGCATATTCATGTGCACTTCCAGCCGGCGGCCCATCAAGCATGACACTGTACCCCAAACCCATCCTTCCAAATCTGCTCAGTCTAGGAATGACATAACGACATACAACCACTCCTAATCCCTTCTTCCTCGCTATGTCCCATGGATTCAGTCCCTGGCTCCTCCCATCCTTGCTTGTGTAATCTTTATTGGGTATTTATGACTCACTGTCTTCGACTTCATGGGATTATTCCATGGATTAAACAGAGGAGGAGACTGAAAGAGCCTAGGAAGCACTCGGTAATATTATCTAGCACCATTATCAGCCAATCAGCCACAAAAGCAACAGGGATCGTGTTCACTTCCCCATCTTTCCTCAAGGCTTTAAACTGCTTTGGACTTTGTAGAACCCATACCATCATCTCAACTGTCTTTTCAAAATAGTGACCACATTGTTCTTTTTCCCGATTAATCCCAAATCCCTTGTTTCAGAGTATGACTTTACACGCCACCAAAGCATGTCAGAGGTAAGTGTCTCCATGAGCTGATCTTAATTAAACAAATGAAAACTCACATGAGAAACTCTGGGTGGGTGATTTGCCTTTAACCCTTCATTTTTAAATTAAGCATCCTTACACTAGAGTCAATGCTATGTTCGACTAACATGGTAAGAAGAGTCAGTGTTCTTTAGGATCTGTAGTCTAATGTCTAAAACGGAAGAAATGTTTATATAACAACTGACATTGTTTCTGGGTAAATTTGAATTTACAGAATTTCTATTGCTTAACTGCTCCCCTGCCAATTCATGTCTACGTGGATCTCCATAATATGACCTTATTTGGAAGATGAGTCTTGAGATATAAATAGAATGAGGCCATACTAGACTGGAGTAAGTCCTCATCATTTACCTTATAAGAGGAGGCAGTAATAAAGAGGAAAGGCAGCCATGTTTGATGGAGTGATACAGCCCCACAGTAAGGAAAGCACCCTAAGATGCTGTCTCTGCCTTCGACGCTAGAGCTGTAAGAGATGCTCCCATTGCACTGAGTTCTACTTCACAGGGCTGAGTGAGGCACGTCATTTACAGCAGCCAGAGGAAACAAGCAAGCTCAGCTAGCACAGCAAACAGATACACGGTCTTCTGAGATCTGGCTGCCATCCCTACTACAGTGAGCCTGGCCACTGGACCTCCCTTCCAGAGCTGCAAGGACCAGTGCTGTGGGCAAGGCAGAGCAGGATAAAAACTCTACCCTGCCTCTGGTGATTGGCCAAACCACAACTGTGTATAGGTAGTGGTGCTGTGTTGCAAAGCAGCATTATTGGGCAGACCACATCAAATAGACAGCCCAGATCAACTCACAGGGCGTAATCATAGATGAAGTTGCTGTTATTTTGTTCCAGGATCAGTTCAAAGTTCTAGGGTCATATTTGCATTGATTCCTTAAAATTATTGCACATGGTTTTGGCTTTAACTCCACTTATTGCTTCCATTTTAAACAGCACCGCTGGAATTTCCATTATGGGTAATCACTCAGAAAAATGTAAATGTGAATTTAGCAAATGACATTTTTTTTTCTGGTGAAAAGCACTCACGGTACACCGTCTTTGTAATGGAGTATCAGGACACACACTACTTGAATAGCCTGATCTACTGCTGTTCTCTAAAATAGCTTTTCTTCCCTTTGAATTTTTAACTGTTTTTTTTTTTGGCATAACCACTATAGTACAAATGGTTTTGCGATATAGGCTTCTTTTAAAGAAAACAAACAGTGAACTGTTTCTTTAACTTTTGAAAAACCAAGCACACATGTCTGATTTTTCTTTGAAGCTCTTTAAGAAGAGTTCATAAAACTTTGTGTGTATAATTAATAAACTGGGGGGAAGGGGATTCAAATTTGCAAGCCAGTGTCAGCTGATCATTAATCCACCATCCCTCTTTATGTTCAAAAGCACATGTCAATAATCTCTGGAGTCTCTCAATGACAGCCCATAATGTTAGAGAACAAATAGCCCAATATATTTTGACATGCCACATTGCTTCCTGCAGGTCCTATCTTTGGGTCTCTTATAAAAGCGGGGAATAAGGCTGGCAACGTGCATCCAGACGCAGAGAGGATGCTATCAAAGAGGTGCCCGTATCGAAAGCATTTCAGAGTTCACAGTTCCCCAAACTCACTAATCAACATTAGTTTTGCACATGTGAGTAGCTCGCCCTCTGAAACTCTGCCGTCAAGGTCAGTTTTCTATGTCTGTTCAGTGGTGACATCCTGATCATGAGTTGCACTCACTGTGTGTTTGTACGTATATAAAATAACTCAGTAGCCTTAGCTGTCTTTGAGCCTGACCAAATTCAACATCCTGTAATTGAGAAAGCTTTCTTTCCTTGATTGTTTTTAATTTTTTCATTCCGTTAACTTGGCTCCCCACCTATTAGTGAATAGAAATGAAGCCAGCCCTCACTTTACAGCAGCAGCGTGGTTTTGCTGCCCTCCTTCTAACGATGCATTTAGAACTTGTATGCTCTCATCGTCATCAAAGTGTGAGTACATAAACCAAGACAGCTCCCCTCTTTCCTATTTTATTTTGACTTTCTAACTCCAGAAGGGTGGCTCTATTCGCCAACGGGATACTTCTAGATTGCTTTTGTAGGACAGCTTTTATCCCAGTACACCTTCTCCACAGATCTTATTTTATTTTATGTTTTCTATAGTCACATTATATTTTCATAACTATGCTTTGAGTCAATATTAATAATTCTTTTAAACTTTTTATGATTTATTTATCTTTATTTTATGTGCATTGGTGTGAAGGTGTCAGATCCCCTGGAACTGGATTTTCAGACAGTTGTGAGCTGCCATGTGGGTGCTGGGGATTGAACCCGGGTCCTCTAGAAGAGCAGTCAGTGCTCTTAACCGCTGAGCCATCTCTCCAGCCCAATATCGATAATTTTTGTCGCAACAGCGTCATCACAAAGTCAGCATTCCCCCAAACCATAGTGTTTTAAGTATGAGTTTCTAAGATTTCTTTCCCATTAGAATTTTTACATTGTTTATAATTCTCTACAACTACATTTTAGTACATAGGACGATCAGCATACATAACGCAGCACCATCCTTCACCATGCCGTGTGCCTGGTGTGAAAGCATATCTTGCAGGTGACAAGCGACTTTGTGCTGGGCAGTCACTCAGGGTAAAATATTTGGCGTCACAAGAGATGGTACTGCTTGCCCCAGTCTCTAAACCTTGTGTAATTTTTGTAAAAAATACCAGATACTTGTTTTGATATTACTGTTTAGACAAAGGGAACTGTAAATTCCCCTGCATGGAGCTGGAAACAGGGAGGGAGACTGAGGAACGCAGAGACGGAGTGGCACAGAGCTGTTTTCTGTGGACAGCCCCAGAGACAGCATGGGGAAGACCCGAAACGTCCGGATCTAACTGGAAGGGATTTTTCTCTACTTTTCAGACCTGAGAACGGTAATGAACACACACACACACACACACACACACACACACACACACACACGCACGCACGCACGCACGCGCACATACACACACTACACAGTCCAGCGACCTATCAGATGATCTGTGTAACTGAGAACTTCTCAAATCCCTTGTATTTCTAACAATCTCAGCTTCCTTGCTGATGTCCCATTCAAGTTAACAAGACTCCGGCTACTTCCACAGCCTTTTTCTCCTAACCCTAGGATCTGCCAACTATCTGTTTACTTCCTTGGAAAAGCCAAACTCTTTCTAAACGCTAGGCCTTTACACATACAGTGCCTTCTGCCTGGCTTCCCCCATCTCATGAATTTCAAGTTACTTTTTACGATGTTATCCTATCCTGGCTCCTCTCTAAATGTTCCAGATAGGAGAAGTTCCTTACTCAATCCCACAGTCACTTATTCATCATGCTCTAGCTAGATCTCTCTTCTCTTCTCTTCTCTTCTCTTCTCTTCTCTTCTCTTCTCTTCTCTTCTCTTCTCTTCTCTTCTCTTCTCTTCTCTCTCTCTCTCTCTCTCTCTCTCTCTCTCTCTCTCTCTCATATGTAACCACACTGTAACTTCCCCATGGTGCTCTCACTCAGTCTCATATGTAACACACTGTAACTGTAACTTATTTACTCTACATGTCGCATTCTGGTCCCTAACACCACCAGAGTGGACGAGTTTCAACACAGTAAATGAATAAAGCGAATGGAGCAGAAGCTAATACTCCAGGAGCTTACAGACTGCAGCAGTTAGAAGTCTGGTCCTGGGTGCTGAGGTACTTGGGGTCCTAGCGTAGAGCAGGATAAGCATCCTGACATCAGCAAAGGGGATTTTCAAAGAATTGCTTTCAGGCTGCCCACGCAAAAGCAACAATATCAACAACACTAGAACATCTTCCCGTAGTCTTAAGGCAATAGAATTTTAATTGAATTTATAGTAAAATACTTTCAGAATACTATGTACTTAACTACTATCTAAACTACTCAACTCTCCTTACAGTGCAAGGAATCCTTGAAGGTTCATAATGCTCTCATGTGATACTTTGATGTTTATTTTATCAATGTGCTCAAACAGGTACTCAAAGGGATACAGGAAGCTCTGGGTATGAATTCAGCCCTCTTTGATGAGTTCTGCACTTAGAGTAAGTATATGCCTAGTCTACAACACAGGGCACTTCCGCTGTTCCGGAGACAAGCACTGTGTGTGTCCAGCAAGCACCCAGGGGCAGTCCTAATCCACAGATGGGAGGAACACAGCAGGGTGCCATAGGAGCAGTATGTTTTGAGTTGAGTTATGGGATGAGGTTCATGGGAAAACTGAGTGGAAATGTGTTTATGTTTTTAAAATCTGACTCTTTAAAAAGAACAAATTAAGAATCTCAAAATCAGAATCAGATGTTGGGTGATGACTTCAACACAACAAGTAACATGTGAAAACAAAATATTTTGAAGTCTAGTTCGTTCTTTGTTCATCTGTTGCTGCAGTGGTTCAAGGGGTCAGGGCTTCTACCGCGGTGGTTGCTAACAACCAAAGGAACAGGAGAAAGGCTCAGCCCTTCCAACATCCTCCAACAGCAACTATCTAATGCTGACTGCTACACAGAGGAATGCTTGCTGAAGTATCATAATCGTTTCAACTTTCTTTGTTGGAAACAACCAATGTGGAGTATTAGTGTGTTGATTCAAATCAAACAAGACACCAGCACTTTTTATGAAGAATATTTAAAAAATGCAAACAAGCCTCACTTTATAAAAAATGTTCTCTGTATATATATATATATTATAGTTGTTCAACATATAATTACTATTGTTTTTAAAATGAACATCTTTGTGTCTGTGTGTTTATTATTTTCATTTGAGTTTTATCACTTGTGTTTCTGTAGCCAATGATTGAATCCAGGACCTTGCACATGCTTATCCTGATGCCCTCACTGTAGTAATCCTGGATAAATGAGTAAACAAATGGTAATCACTTTTCTCTTCATTATGATAGAGAAATTAGAGGCCAGAAGCATCTTTATTTTCTTTACTCAAATACTATCTCTGGGTTGGAGAGATGGCTCAGAAGTTAAAAGCACTTGCTGCTCTTCCAGAGGACCTGGGCTTGGTTCCCAGCACCCACACTGTAGCTTACAACCTCTGGAAGTCCAGGTCCACAGGAGCTAATGTCCTCTCTGGCCTCTATGCTCACCAGAAATAAACAGCACATACAGACATACATGTAGGCAAAATAATCACACACATAAAATAAATACATCAATAAAATACACACTACCCATCTGTGTCCTTTCCCTCAGTCTTTCGCTGATGAAAAGGCATATGCCATTACATCAGCAACCCTGATGTAATGAAAGTGGACCTCCTAACGCATGGGCGAGACCTTGGTTCAGCTTTAAATAAGAAGGTGTGAGTTATCTCTAGGTCTCTAGGACATTCTGATGAGGAGGCAAGGGCCAGGAGGTGCAGGTTCCCCAGCACTGACATGGCATTCCAAGCGGGGCCATTCAGAGCTACAAGAAGCAGGGTGAATGCTGGTTCTAACTGCTCTTGCTTTTATTTAGGATTGCTCAAATGATTTTTTCCACCTTTTAAACTATAATTAATAAATTCATTTCTGAGACAGAGTCTTACATGTAGCTGAAGCCGACTCTGTAGCCCAGCCTGGCCTTAAACTCATGACAGTCCTCTTGCCTCTGGCCGCTGAGAGGTGGGATTACAGGCGTGAGCCACCACACCTAGCTTCTTTCCCCCACCTGCTTACCAGGTGCTTCAAGGGTTTCTTAATATGTGGAAGCATTAAGAAACGGAGGCAGGCCCTGACCTTTGGCTAATTTTCCCTTCACCTAAACACGCCTACAAGAGCCCTATATCTGCCATCCACCTTAATTTTGCCTATAATTTGGTTTCTCACCCATAGAATTACTAAAACTCTTGAGGCAGGACCTCACTATATAATCCAGGTTATCCTCAAACTCCCAGTCCTCTCAAACACCCCAGTCTCCTGAGTGTTGGGCTAGTTCCAGCCCCTCCTAGCTTTTCTGGAACCACCCATGCCCTTCACCCTAGTCCAAGCCTCCCTTCCCTGCTGTTGTCTTCCTCACAGATCCCCTGGACTCTCTCAACTGACACCGCTGTCACCCTTTCAAAAGTCTACGGAAATGTCATGACAAAATCCACTATTTTATCAATTAACTAATGAACAGTATCAATAAAAAGAATTGAAAGAAATCATAAGCCACTGTTTTAGTTTCCATGAAGCTCTACTGTACGGTTTATATTTTAGGACCCTTCATTTCTCCAAGCTTGACTTTGTTGTTGGTTCCTGATTGGTTTATTCTCGGTGAGGAGCTGCCTTCCAGCAGTCTCCAGCTCTCCTGATCTGGCAGCTGATGTCCCCATCTCTTTTCCTGCTCTTGTTCTGGGCTTGGATGGGAGGACGCTGTGTGGAAATGATTCACTTCCAGACTGTGGCTGGGCTGCGTGTTTACCAGAGAGCTCAGCCTATAAGTCAGCTCAGCCTGGCCAGCTCTGCCTCTTCCCAAGTCAGCAGCACAGATGGGTCTCTTGCACCCTCTATCTTAGGCAGCCGGTAATTAACACTCCAGAATTGGGTTTAAGTTTAGGGTGGAAAGGCTTGGGCAAGTCAAGGTTATCAGAGCCACACAGTGGAGCATCAGACCCAGGCCTCAGGGACACCAGGGCAGTAGTTCGGTTCCCACACGCTATTACTGCTGCGCATGTATCTCCACTGGGACTTTCTGGGGAAGCAAACGGGTAGCTAAGGAACATCCCCAGAGCTTCTGTCCGACTATCTGCATTCTTTTCTCCTCTTTGCTTCATTAGATTAAAATAAGGCTACAATATTTGCTTCTAATAACAAGCCAAATATAGAACCACATAAAGGGCTTAAAAACACCTTTTTTCCTTCTTTTATTAGACCTGGCTGAAGCCATTAACACTAAGACCCAGAAGTAATGCTTATCCACGTCTTTACCAAAAGGCATGTGACGAAGGCACAGCAACAGAACTGCACGCATGTATCACCTTGCATTGGCTTCTGCCTGTGCTGGCAACATGCCAAGGGCATCCTTCCGGAGCAGGCCATGGAAATGTAGCAAGTCTTTGAAGTCACCCATGTCCACACTAGTAGGACTCTTCCCCTCTCCGGTCTAAAAGCCTTTCTGCTCATCTCCTTGCCTCCATTCTCTTCCTTCTGAGAATCAGATGGCACAGGATTCTTTAAAGTTATAAACTCAAACAGCAGCACAGCTCCAATTACTACAGGCTTTTTAAATATAAGGCCCTGATATTATGGAACTTAAATACCAGAAAAAGACCTGAAAAAAAAAAACAAGGAAAAAATAAATGTGATAAATGAAGGATGTGATTAGGAGCAGGAAGAAAAGAGAATGAGACAGCATCACAGTGATGGAGCGTCTTCTTCAGGCGGAGCATGGGAGACGAATACTGGAGCACACAACATCAAGACTTTTGCCTAAAGAGTAGAGAGAGGAGAGAAGCCAGGCATGGTGGTGCGTGCCTGTAATTCTAGAATTCAGAATGCAGAGGCAGAAGGACTGAGTTCTTGCCTCAAAAATTTTAAACTGAAAAAATAAGGGAGAAGCTATTTTAAGAAGTGAAAGGCAGAAATAAAATCAGCAAGAACAAAACAGAGACCTGTGTCTCCGGAGTGCAGTGATCAAAGGGAGACGAACACTGGGAAGGGAGACTCAAGAGCGGGGACCAGCAGGACTGGAGTCCGGTAGGGAACTGATCAGATGTGCATCTTTTAAGGTTTGCTCTGGTCTCTAGATCAAGACAAAATGGAAGGCGATCAACAAGGCAAGCAAAGAAGCCACGGGAGGAGCAGAGGCAGTGACAGTGGCTGTGATTAGCGAACTTGGAAGAAAACAGAAAGTAAGGGCAGACTGGGCTCATCTTTGGAAAGGAACTATTAATATGTGCTGATGGGATGAGCAAGTGAGATGAAAGAGGGAAATGGAAACTGGTGAAAATGATGGCACCAAAGATGAATCCTAAACCCTGCGTGGTAAAACTAGCACCTGGGAACATTTTCTGTAATTGGACAAAAAAAAATCCACACATGAAACATCATCAGAAGTTCTTTCTCGTATTTCTCTATTTTATTCCTACCCCTTCTTTCCCTATAAAAGCTCCTCCCCTCAACCTACCCATGGACCCAGCAATACCACTCTTGGGAATATACCCAAGAGAGGCCTTATCACACAACAAAAGTTTGTCTACTATGTTTATAGCAGCATTGTTTGTAATAGCCAGAACCTGGAAACAACCTAGATGCCCTTCAATTGAAGAATGGATGAAGAAAGTATGGAATATATACATATTAGAGTACTACTCAGCAGTAAAAAACAAGGACTTCTTGAAGTTTGCAGGCAAATGAATGGAAATAGAAAACACCATCCTGAGTGAGGTAAGCCAGTCCCAAAAAGAGGAACATGGGATGTACTCACTCATATTTGGTTTCTAGCCATAAATAAAGGACATTGAGCCTATAATTCGGGTTCTTAGAGAAGCTAAATAAGAAGGAGAACCCAAAGAAAATCATATAGGCATCCTCCTGAATATTAACCTTCATCAGGCGATGAAAGTAGACAGAGACAGAGACCCACATTGGAGCACCGGACTGAAATCTCAAGGTCCAAATCAGGAGCAGAAGGAGAGAGAGCACGAGCAAGGAACTCAGGACCGCGAGGGGTGCACCCATACACTGAGACAAGGGGGATGTTCTATCGGGAACTCACCAAGGCCAGCTGTCCTGGGTCTGAAAAAGCCTGGGTTAAAACTGGTCTCGCTGAACATAGCGGACAATGAGGACTACTGAGACATCAAGAACAGTGGCAATGGGTCTTTGATCCTACTGCATGTAGTGGCTTTGTGGGAGCCTAGGCAGTTTGGATGCTCACCTTACGAGCCCTGGGCGGAGGAGGGGTTTCCTCGGACTGCCCACGGGACGGAGAGCCCTGATTGCTGTTGGGGCTGAAGAGGGAGGGGGAAGGGATTGGGGGAGGGGGAGGGAAAGGGGAGGCGGAGGTGGGGAAGAGACAGAAATCTTTAATAAATAAAAAAAAAGAAGCTAGGAAAAAAAAAAGCTCCTCCCCCATTTGCTTCTCAGAGGACCTGACCCAAACTCCTAAATCAATTTTAGCTGGAAGAAGCCTGTTTTATAAATAGCTGTTTGTGAAAATAAATCACTGAAATAAAATTTAGAAGTTCTACTTCAGAGAATGAAAGTGCAGGTGTACCCTAGTTTTCTACATGGGGATGCTGACCGGTCGATGGAGACACATGCTGTGCATGAGGGAGACCTGGAGTTATCTGGAATGCCATCAGCATGCACTGGCCTCTAAAGATTCACCTATCTCTTTATCGACAGGGTTTCCTCTGTGTAGCCCAGGCTGTCCTAGAACTCGCTTTGTAGGCCAGGGCAAATGCTCCAGGATCTCGGCACTGGAAATGACAGTCCAGAAAGGACTCCAGCAGCTGGACGGTAAGAGCAAGAATAGCGCACAGGACTACAGCAAAGGCTCTGTGCAATCTCATCACAGATGAATGATGAAACAGAGACCTCTAAAAAGGGAGGGAGGGGCAGGAACTTGCAGGGATTAGGAAATATGCATGAGATATAATTATAAAATAAAACAGTTCTGATGTTTTATAACACAGAATGGCAACAATAGCTTATAATGTTTTATGATATATTTCAAAAGAATCTGAAGTCTAAAGTTTCCCAGCACACAGAAAGCATGCTTGGTAAGAAGCAAATGTTAACTATCTAGATGGCAATACATCTTGTAACATTAGTAAAATCATCATATGGCCCTGTCTATATGTACAGATATTATATATTAATTTATGTATAGATATTATATTTATATAGATATTATATCTCATGTTATATATTAGATATGTGCACAGATACTACATATTAATTTAAATACATTAAAAAACTTTTGTATACCAACATAAAAAGAAACACTGAGTGAAGAGACAGTCTACAAAACAGGAAAAATATGCCTGTTCTATTATAGGAGATTACTACCCAAAACATAAAAGAACTCAAAGCTTTAAGTAACAAAAGAAAAAACAATCCTATCAGTATGTGGACAATGGACTTGAACAGAAAGTTTTCAATGGAATAAGTAGAGATGATCAATAAATACACAAAAGAGCGAAAAGGTGAGTTAGGCATCCTTAGCCACCAGGGAACTGTAAATCAACACTCACTAAGATCCCATCATTACCTCAGTTAGAATGGCTACTATTAAGAAAATAAAAGTTGGTGAGTGTGCAGGAAAAAAAAAAAAACTCCTACACACATACACACAATGGAATTTTAAAAAGAATACACTCCTGTCATTTGCAGGGAAATGGATGGAACTAAAGATCATTATACTTAGGGAAATAAACCAATCACTCAAAGACAAGGATCCCGGGGGCTGGAGAGATGGCTCAGAGGTTAAGAGCACAGGCTGCTCTTTCAGAGGTCCTGAGTTCAATTCCCAGCAACGACATGGTGGCTCACAACCATCTGTAATGAGATCTGGTGCCCTCTTCTGGCATGCACGTACACACACACACACACACACACACACACACACACACAC